>NC_088351.1:8027500-8220000 GCF_036884655.1 Musa acuminata AAA Group
TTCGATAAGAGATAATTTGTGATTCAAATGGAATAGGAAATTAGCTCCATAACATATTGATACTTTTGAAGTGTTACAACAGATTGGATCAATTGCACATATATATATATAGTGCCTTTGCCACAAAGTTGTAAACATACATAATGTTCCATGTGTTAGTACACCAAACATATATTGCTACTTATTTGGAGTAGCCAATCTATATTTGAAAGCAAACAAGCATGTTCTAAGAAATAAAAATAATATTTTTATTAAATGTTCATTATCAGTATCATATAGAGAATGAAGTCAGCTAGAAAATAGAATATGATATTAGAAAGAAGGTTAATCAAATTTCAAGATGGGTTAGAGAGAACGTAATAATCATAATGTTTTTGAAAATATAAAAAATCATAAATGATACACACCTCATCATTATTATTTGCCTTCTAATTTGCTGCCTAATTTTTCATATAAATTGGTAACAAATAACTAATTAAATTTTTATTTAAATAAAACTAATATGGAAAATGTTTTGTGCATTTCTCCTTTTTTTTAATATATAAATCACGATAGACAATCCTCTTTTTCATCTAATTTGAGTGGGATTTTACTATAAGTAAGAATGTCGATGGAAGACTAGCCAAACATGATCTCCTTCGAGAGATTGTAAGTTCTCTTTATATATATATATATATATATATATAATCAAATTATTGCTTGATATTTTATTTGCTTAATATTTCATAAAATTTTGATCTTTATCAATTTTATGTTTTCGATAAAAATATTATATATCTTTATATTTCAGCATCATTAATTTAAATAATTGTTTTAAAATTTTATATCATGAAATTAAATTTGTAAATAACATTTAATTATCTTCATGTCTTTATGTACTATATTAAATGATTTATCATAAAAGAAAATTATTGGTTGGTTCATATTAAATCCAAGAACCTTCGGCTTGAATTCAGGTTAATCATATGGTAGAGTAGACTCGGTATCGAATTTAATATATTTTACTTATAATGAATTTAAACACTCGATAGAGACTAATCAAAATTTGAATTTAATCATCAGTTGATAATAAATTTGTTATTATGAGGTATATATTCAAAAAAGATTTTTGTAACACATACGTATTGGTTATGATGGAATTGTATGCATCTAAGTAATTAACCACAGGTAGAGAGAAGATATACTTCTTCTCGGGGTTTTCTGAATTGCAAGGCAATGTCTGAAGCGCCTGCTTCCAACAACAACATGGAGAAGACGTCGTCGGAGCTTCCACCGGACCTCTTCATGGAGATACTATCGTGGATCCCCGCTAGGGCCCTCTTGAAGCTCCGGTGTGTACGCAAACGCTGGTACTCCATGACAACCGATCCTGTCTTCATCCGATTTCACCTGCAACGACAGCAACTCCTCCCTCAAGTTACTTCCGTCCTCACATTTCACAAGCGACTGAACGATAGAGCAGTCCTGTCTCTCCTGGATGTAGTCGACGCACCGTGGGCTGCAAAGCATGTCGCCGTCTGGGACAACCACCCACTGCTAAACATATCTTCTCCTTGCCATGGATTGATTTGCCTCTACCACATCTACATGGAGCCCGACGTCTGCCTGTACAACCCCGCCACTCGCAAAAGCTTCTCCTTGCCGCAAAACTTCACCAGCGAAGATATACTTCTATCTGCGTTTTGCTTAGGATACCATCCAATTTCAAGACAGTATAAAGTTATCCATGTGTTCTACACCCGATCGAACGGGTTGGGGATGGAAGTACTCACTGTTGGCGGAAGTACATGGAGGAAGGTGGACGTGAGCTGCGCTCGTACCACGTTTACTTCGATAAAGATGGGAAGACCGAGTGCAACTGGAACTATGTACTGGCTTGCACTGAGGCAGGGAACCCTGGAAGACATTATTCTCTCCGTTGATCTAGATGATGAAAGGCTCATAGAGGTTCCTTTACCACAAACTGAACGCCACCATGAGGGAGGTCACAAATCATTGACAGAGTTGGAAGGCACCATTCATTTGGTTAGCCACTGGTTCGCCAAGGCAAACTGGATGGATATTTGGATGTTACGAGAGTCGGGTGCCCATCGACTGTGGATCCATAGGTTTCATCTCCGTCTGTGTGCTTTGCCGAGGGGAGTACGCCCGATGGAGAGAGAATTACGTCCTCCCATGCCTCTTCTCATCAACCAGGGCAAGATTCTGATGCGCGACAGTCGAAGACTAGTTTATTTCGATCTGGCGATCGAAGGCTTGCAGCATGAAGTAGTCATTCGTGCTTATGATGATTTCATTGCTTTTGTCACCGTGGAAAGCCTTGTTTCATTTTAGAATTTGATGCATATATATATATATATATATATATATATGACCTTTCTTAGGGCCTCCTATTTCTTTTTTTATTGGAATTTTGAATTAGTCATAGCATCGTCACTAATATTCGTTTTTGTGACCAAAATTTTAGGATCATGACAAATGATATTTTAATTGATAATATTACTCTTGTTGTTACTAAACAACTAACAGTGATAGCTTATATATATTGTCGCTAACTTACAAATTGAATTCTAAGTTTGCATATACGACGAAATATAGAATGATCATACAATCTAAACCGTAGGATGGCACAAGTATACTTGGGCTTGGTTCGACTCGAGCTAGCTCAAGGTTGTCGAGTCATCTCAAGCAGCGTACTTACATTGCAAAGGTCACAAAGACATCATTTGTCATGATCCCTAGCGACTCCGAACCCGGAAACCCGTCGCCGCCGGAGCGATCCTGTAAGCCGGCGATCTCTGCCGCCTTTAGATTCCCTCAATCGGCCGTGGTAATCACTGTTGCAATCAACCTCCATTCGTCTCCTTTCGGTGATCTCGAACGTCCGCCTTGATCAATGTGATTATCGTTGTCGTTGTCGAGATTCGATCGTCGTCGCTTAGGCTTCCGGTTCTAGTAGAATTTCTCTCCTCTTGTCCCTCTCACCATGACTACCGCTTTTATTTTTCTCTTATTTTGCAGTACTGCCCAACAATCATGATCTGCTATGCCGTCAGTGGAAGAGAGGGAGAGGAGCGAGCCGGAGGGCCAAGTAATCCATGGCGTAGTCGGATGAGGTATGTAGATTGAAGCTACGATTTTTTTTCCACCTTCCATGATATAGTTTTTCTTTGTTTCCAATGTCATGATATTTGAACCGGTGATCGACTTTCAGAACGAATGAAGTCGCAGGAAATGGATTATGGGGTATACTAGCTTCAATGGTATGTCAACGGCTTTCCTTTTAAATGGTTTATGATATGATGTTGTAAGTGCATTCTCGAAACAAGACTTGTTGGTATTGCAGATACGGATGATGCCGGATTTGCTAGGTTATGAGCAGAAAGATGCTAAAACTTTTGTTTTATGGGTTAGGATGGTCATGCTAATTCAAGACAGTTCCAACTTTTTCTAATATAACCGTAGCAATATATTTGAATTGACTCACCAATTTTTCTTATTTTTTATGTATACTGTGTGCTCGAAAAATAGATGTTTAGCTCCTAATGGCATTCTTGTACCGATGTTTTAGTAACCTAATCTATGACAACTGCACCGATGGAGATTTGAAATCAATAAAACTGTATCATTGTTGTTATTTCTCTTTATGTTACATAAAGTTCGTTGCCTAACCTATCTTTATGTTACCACCTCTATACAATTGCCCTGGATAGTGATATACGAATAGTTAACTTTATTTTTATTTTTATTTTGTTGCAAAATGCATGCAGGAAAAAGGAATAACCAGTCTTGTTCTGGAGAAATCCGTTAAGCTATGATAAGCAGGAGCAGCAATTGGGTTTTTTCAGCAATGGCTGGCATGCATTCAACCTGTTCCTTTGTGAGAGTATGCTCTAGTGTGTTTTTTTTTCTTTTTTGTATTGCTAATGATAGTTTGCTTATCAGAAATATAAGGTAGCTATATGATGTTAATGTTTGTCATCTACAACATGCACTATCATGAATTGTCACCACCGTAAAGTTTATAAATGCAGCAGAAAATATGTCATCCATTTCTTATTTCTCAAGCTTAATCATTGTACTTGCTGAAATCAGTAAGGCTTGTTCTCTCAAACATTCTTCAGGATTCGAGATATCTGGTTTAAGAGTGATAAGGCAGAAGTAACTTCATGCAGGTAATTTTTATGACCATTTCATCAACAACTATTGTTCTATGTAGTGCTATGTTCAATGGGGCCAACTACTGCCATCATATCAACTTTATAGGCAATGTTATCTCATCAACTCAATTACTTACAAAGTTTGATATATATTGTGTGAATATACATATCTTACATCATTGAACAACAGTCTCCTTGGATTTTTAATTAGTTTGTACATATAAAGTTTCCTATTAACACTGCTTTGTATTTCATTTTTGTACAGGTCACTATGTATCTAATGTCTGTCACATTGACCTTTCATCAATTTTGTTAAGAGCTGCATTTTATTTTATGATTCTTTTCCTCTAGAATAAGAAATGAATAGAGATTCTAGTCTTGGATTAACCAACAATGTAAGAAGAGGACAAAACACTGAAGTGACTTTTACTGAAGATATAATAATTACATCTCAAAAAATGGACAAGTAAAAAAAGTATGCTTTCTAATGTACCACAATATATGAGCATATTCAGCATGTAGATAGCATTAAAAAAAATACATGAAGAAATTATGGTAAAACGAGTTAAATCTTAGTTTGCTTTTGTATGTGTTATTGATCACAAATGAATCGAATGCCAATAAATATGTATTTATTAGCATGAGATTTCTATTTCTTTCTTCTGCTTATTTATATTTTGCATTTCATATATGGAGGCCGAAACATCCTCTTTTTTTTTTGTGGCTATCAGAGGCTTATGTTTACCACTTTGACCTTGAAATAATTTGGTGAAAACCCTTCACCTTTTGATTCATCTTATATACGCTGGTGTATCCATGTATGCAATCAGAGGCTTATCTTAAAATAATAATTCTATAGAATGATAAAATGGTTGCAAAATCTGGCTTAACAATTTGTTCAGTGGCAAATTAACATGTATTATAAATTTGGTTATTTTTTCTGCTTTCAAGTGTCAATTCTCCAGATTTTAATTTTCTAACAAACTCACCAAACATGATTGCTACTGTCATCGAGCTAATAGGTGGAAGGATTAGGGAACAGAGAAAACATAAATAAAAGATTCATAAAAGAACTCAGATTTGAAGAAAAGAGTGGGACAAGGATGCCTTCTTGCCGATTACATAATCTCTATTTCTACCAACTTGTATTAGAGAATGTTTTTTAGCCTATGTCTTTACATGTTTTATGTATCCCCTTTTATCCTTTCTCAACCTTAATAAGCGTAAGACTAGAATTATTAAGTATGACACCTAATCAGTTTCTTGCTGGTTTTATGATATGATCTTTCTTGGTGGAAAAAATTACAGAAACTTAAAATAGAAATACATGTAAAACCATAGTTGGTGGACCATCTCGATGTTCAAGACTAGAATTTCAACAAATGGACGATATTTCTATCAAATTCCACCATGGATGATGTGTTTAAAAGAGTCATATGATATAAAAGCAACTATTGGAGGAAGTCCATAAATCAAGATTTGTCATAAATTTGGATAGTACTAAAATATATCAAGATTTGCACCAAAGGTATTGGTGATGAGGTATGAAGAGAGACATAATCAAGTACATTTCAAAATAGATAGTTTGTCAGCAAGCGAGGACTGAACAACAAGTATCTATTGAAAAATTATAAAAAGTGTCTATTTCAATTTATTTATACTTTTGAAGTCTTATAAAAGATTTCATAAGTTGCATATACAGTGGCTATGCCACAAACTTAGTAGACATACATGATATTCTGTGTTAGGTGTCAATGTGGATACCTACACAATGTATCAGTACTCCAAAAGTAAATTGGTAGCCAACCTAGATTTGGAAAGAAATAAGCATGATCTATGGAATAAATTTGTTATCAATATCATACAACGAATGAAGCCACATGGAAAATAGAATATGATGTTAAAATGAAGGTCAATCAAATTTGGGGACCAAATTTCAAAGGAAGAGATGTAAAAATTTAATCATCATAGTTTCTTATGAATTTGAAAAACCATAAATGATATGCACCTCATCATCATTATTTACCATCTAATTTTTCATAGAACACTTCTAATCATTTAGCATTTATTTCCTACTTATAAATACCTTAGTGAAAAATAACTAATTTAATTTTTGTTTAAATAAAAATAATATGGAATGCACTTTCCTACGTCAGTTGAGATCCTCCTCATCTCCTATATAATTCTTGGCAGACACCCCTCTTTCATCTAATTTGAGAGGAATTTGAAGACTAGGTAACGTGATCACTTTCAAGAGATTGTAAGTTCTCTGTTTTTTATTTTAATAATAAAATTATTGCTTGATGTATTCTTCACTTAATATTTCACAAAATTTTGATCTTCATCAATTTTATATCATCAATAAAAATGTTATATATATATATATATATATATATATATATATATATATATATATATATGTATATTTATATTTTGGCATCAATAATTTTAAATAATTGTTTTGAAATTTTATATAATGAAGTAAAAAAATTATAAATGATATTTAATGATGTTCATGTCTTTATGTAATATATTAAATTAGTTAGCATCAAAGTAAATTGTTTATATTTTTAAATTTTAAAAATATATATTTAAATTATGATTAAATATAGAAATAAAAGGGAAGGGGAGATGATGGTTGGGGGAGTAGGCCTAGGTTGTTTGTAAACAACTCAAGGTCGATTGGATTGAACTGAACGTGGGCTCAGCTCAAATTCAAGCTAGTCTTAAGGTCTAACGAATTTAGGAGATTTTATTTTTAATGAATTTTAACACTGGTTAAGGATTAAACAATTTTTTAGTTTAATTATCAGTTGAGATTAAAGTTGATATTATGAGGTTGGTATTTAAAAAGATTTTTCTTATATATATGTACTAGTTATGGTGAAATTCTTGTATACTTGAAAGTGCATAGACTAAATAAAAATTATGAATAATGATACAAGAGGAAGGTAGGTATAGGGACTAGATGGTTGCCGCATCCATTCCTCAGAGTACCATATTCCCTTCTTTCATATGAATGACGCCACTCCATTCACTTCACTTAGTGTAATAAGTACTCATCCCATGGATTGAAGTCTCTTTATCTATGTTGATAGAATGAAAATATTATTAAGTGTTCGACCCATGCTATGTAATAAAACAAAGATAATGGATAATTATGTGTATGATAATTCTGTATGTTTGAAATGTGCTATAATGATACATCATATTTGGAGTTCCTTCCCCACATCATCGAAGATTTGAAGGTTCGAATTTTTATATTTGTTGGACTTTTTAGGACTACCGGGAGAAGAAAGAAAAGATATTTCGTCTCTGGATCTTCTGAATTTGAAGGCCATGTTTGAAGCACCTCCTGCAAAGAACGTGGAGATGACGGAGCTTCCATCGGACCTCTTCATGGAGATACTATCATGGATCCCGGCCAGGGCCCTCTTGAAACTCCGGTGTGTGTGCAAATGCTGGTATTCCATAACAACAGACCTTGACTTCGTCCGACTGCATCAGCAACAACAGCAACTCCTCCCTGAAGTTACTTCCATCCTCACATTTCACCGACACTTTACCAACCTTACATCTCTCTTGTCGCGCCTGGATGTAGTTGATGCACCGTGGGTTGCAAAGCATGTCGCCGTCTGGCACAGCCGCCCACTGCTGGTCATGTCACCTCCTTGCCATGGATTATTTTGCCTCTACCACATCTACATGAAATTGGATGTTTGCTTGTACAACCCCGCCACCTGCAAAAGCTTCTCCTTACCGCATGGTTTTTCCGGTGTAAATATAATTCTTTCATACTTTTGCTTAGGATATCATCCGGGTTCAAGACAGTACAAAGTTATCCATACGTTCTGCACCCGATCGACCTCGTTGGCTATGGAAGCACTCACTGTTGGTGGAAGTACATGGAGGAAGGTGGAAGTGAGCAGCGCTCTTGCTATGCTTACTTTGTTAAATTGGGGAATACCAAGTGCAACTGGAACTATGTATTGGCTTGCACAAAACAACGTCCTGGAAGACATTATTCTCTCTCTTGATCTAGACAATGAAAGGCTCACACAAGTTCCTTTTCCAGATATTAAACGCCAACATGAGAGAGGTAACAACTCATTGATAGAGATGGAAGGCACCATTCATTTGGCTATCCATTGGTTCGCCATGGTAGACTGGATGGATATTTGGATGCTGCAAGAGTCGGGTGCCCACCGAGTGTGGATTCATAGGTTTCATCTCCATCTGTGTGCATTGCCGACGGGAGTAGGCCAGGTGGAGAGAGTTTTACGACCTCCTATGCCTCTTCTCATAAACCAGGGCAAGATTCTGATACGTGACTATCGAAGATTAGTTTACTATGATCTGGTGAGCAAGGGCTTGCAGCATGAGGAGGTTTTTCATGCTTGTGATGATTTCATTGCTTTTGTCATCGTTGAAAGCCTTGTTTCATTTTAGAATTTGATGCATGACCATTCTTAGCGCATAGCTATCTCTTGCTAGGGGTCCCTATTGATTCATTTTCTTGGAAGTTCTTGCTATGAATCGGTTGCTGAATTAATTATGATGTTTTTTATTGATTTAATTGATAAGTATATGGATCATGCAAATTTCTGGATCAGTCATCATAATTGGATTCTCATGACAGAGATGTCGTTGTGCATGCTTCCTAATTTGGCCTGAAGTGAAGAGGTTTGTTCTTACTTCTCTATTTGGCCTAATGTATTGTTTACTGCATTTTGGAATAGGTTGTCAAAGGAGTCAATGCTTTGAGAGATCCTCAAACTTATGACTTACAATGGATGTGTTCACAACCTTAAAACCTAAACATTGGTATGAATGGAATGTACTCTACCCACTCTTCAAAGGTTGAAGATTTAAATGCTCATTCATTAGTTTTATATTTAAAATATTAATCTGATGATGATATACTAAACCCATTTATAAGTGTTAAGGATTCAAGACCTCAACCAATATATTGTTTATAATGTCAACTAGCTTACCTAGTAATAGATTTAACTACTGATAACGTATTGGGATCAAATGCCATCTTGATTGTTTACTTTAAAAAAAATCAAAACTTTATATATATTAATAATAAACGAAGCATAATGTTGGAGGATTTATTTGGGTGTTTTAGATGATCATATAATTAATTATCAAGCTAAACGCTGTGCTTTAACACACCCTTGAAAATTCCAAGGTTGAAACTTGGAGAAAGATGAATTTTGTTGTCACAGACATTTACTGCAACACTTCTTTTTCTCTCTGGTGAACAAGTTGATGGTCATCAATTCTTTCATGATAGAATGGTTCTTGTTAACCAGCTTGATTATTATTCTGTTGTCTAATAAAAAAGGAAAAAGATTTCAAGCGTACAATGAATGTCTCAATTTTATAATAACTATAATTTTTTTAGTATGGTGCCTTTGTTTCTCAATAGTACTTCCATAAATTCAAAAAAAATCTTTAGGTTTCTAAAAAAAAAGACACTCTTTTTTCAGTCTCATGATCATGCTACAATCAAAAAATATATATGATAGTTTAAATAATTAATAATATATTAATATTTAATAAGGTTCGATGACATACACGATCGAATTATTTCGATGTATATTTTAATAATATGCATAATCCATTTTACTCAAGACGTATCTGTAGGACAAATGTAGTCGAAACGATCGATCTCATTTGATTTGCTTTTCGACTCGATTTGATAGCTCGTGATGGATGCCTCAAATGATTATGAAATAATAACATGGAAGATACTTCAACATCATATGGTCGATATCCTCAGTGCCACATAGCCAACGTTGTAGTAGCACATGATCAACACCTTAGCCCTAAGTTGAAAAGACCAGGTGTTATTATATCTGAGATTCAATACACCATGATCGTAATTAATCTGGAAGAGACATAACACCTTCTTCGTATCTAGCATCCACCACGAGAGTAATAATGAGTAATAATAGTAAGAGCTCATTATAAAAATACTCACATGTTATAAAAAGATATACTTCTTTCTTCCAAAGAATATAAGTCAAATCATCTAAACTCATTCTAATTTGGGCATGATATGAGCATTATTAAAAATGCCCTTAATATAATTTTGTCTGATTTGAGAAAATCGAAGTGGGGGTAAGAATGGTATAGACTAAAGTCAACTTAGGACAATTAGGAAAGAAGGGCTTTGGACTCAATATCTAATTTGGATAATCAAAAACTAACTTAATGCCATTATATCTTAACCTTTCACACACAAATAACATCTTGATAGTGAATTCATATTTTATTTTATTTTATATTTTAGATCTATATTTAAAATTATTTTTATTATATATATTATAAATATAATATCTTTGATTAATTTCACATGGATAAGATTAAGATTGATTTGTATCTAATGAATGTATTATTATTAATTTTTATTTAAATATTTTGACTGTCCAAACAAAATTGATAAATTAGTTAATTTGTCCGACCAAAATCATGACATTTGGTATAGAGTTACACATTCTTTGCACCAATCAATAAAGATAAACTAAAACGAATATGAGAACAAAAACAAGTTTGTTGAGTTATCGCAAGCTGCATACTTAGCAAACGGGACAAAAATATCATTGGTCACGATCCCTAGCGACTCCGAACCCAGCAAACCCGTCGCCGCCGGAGGGATCCTGCAAGGTGGTGATCTCTGCCGCCTTTAGATTCCCTCAATCGGCCGTGGTAATCACTGTTGCAATCAACATCCATTCGTCTCCTGTCGATGATCTCAAACGTCCGCCTTAATCAATGTTATTGTCGTTGTCGAGATTCGATCGTCGTCGCTTCGGCTTCCGGTTCTAGTAGAATTTCTCTACCCTTGTCCCTCTCACCATGACTACCACTTTTATTTTTCTCTTATTTTGCAGTACTGCCCAACAATCATGATCTGCTACGCCATCAGTGGAAGAGAGGGAGAGGAGCCAGCCGGCGGGCCAAGGAATCCATGGGGTAGTCGGATGAGGTATGTAGATGGAAGCTACGATTTATTTTCCACCTTCGATGATATAGTTTCTCTTTGTTTCCAATGTCGTGATATTTGAACCACTGATCGACTTTCAGAACGAATGAAGTTGCAGGAAATAGATTATGGGGTATACTAGCTTCAATGGTATGTCAACGGCTTTCCTTTTAAATGGTTTATGATATGATGTTGTAAGTGCATTCTCGAAACAAGACTTGATGGTATTGCAGGTACGGATGATGCCGGATTTGCTAGGTTATGAGCAGATGCTAAAACTTTTGTTTTATGGGTAAGGATGGTCATGCTATTCAAGACAGTTCCAACTTTTTCTAATATAGCCCTAGCAATATATTTGAATTGACTCACCAATTCTTCTTATTTTTTATGTATACTGTGTGCTTGAAAAATATGGCATTCTTGTGCTGATGTTTTAGTAACCTAATCTATGACAACTGCAACAATGGAGATTTAAAATCAATAAAACTGTATCATTGTTGTTATTTCTCTTTATGTTACATAAAGTTCATTGCGTAACCTATCTGTATGTTACCATCTCTATACAATTGTGCTGGATAGTGATATACGAATAGTTAACTTTATTTTTAATTTCTTTGGTTGCAAAATGCATGCAGGAAAGGAATAACCAGTCTTGTTCTGGAGAAATCCGATAAGCTACTATAAGCAGGGGCAGCAATTGGTTTTTTCTGCAATGGCAGGCATGCACTCAACCTGCTGAGGGTGAGAAGGCTGTTCCTTTGTGAGAGTATGTTCTAGTGTTTTTTTTTTTTGTATTACTAATGATAGTTTGCTTCTCAGAAATATAAGGTAGTTATTTGATGTCGATGTTTGTCATCTACAACATGCACTATCATGAATTATCACCACCATAAAGTATATCAATGCAGCAGAAAATACGTCATCCATTTCTTATTTCTCAAGTTTAATCATGTACATGCTGAAATCAGTAAGGCTTGTTCTCTCGACCAATCTACAGGATTCGAGATATCTGGTTTAAGAGTAATAGGACAGAAGTAACTTCATGCCGGTAATTTTTATAACCATTTCATCTGCAACTATTGTTCTATGTAGTGCTAAGTTCAATGGGGCCAACTACTGCCACCGTATCAACTTGATAGGCAATTTTATCTCATCAATTCAATTACTTACAAAGCTTGATATATTGTCTGTATATTTGTATATGTTACATTGTTGAATAACAATCTCCTTGGATTTTTAATTAGTTTGTACATATAAAATTTTATATTAACACTGCTTTGTATTTCATTTTTGTACAGGTCACTATGTATCTAATGTCTGTCACATTGACCTTTCATCAATTTTGTTAAGAGCTGCATTTTATTTTATGATTCTTTTCCTCTAGAATTAGAAATGGATAAGAGATTCTAGTCATGGATTAATCAGCAATGTAAGAAGAGGACAAAATACTGAAGTGACTTTTACTGAAGATATAATAATTACCTCTCAAAGAGTGGATAAGCAAAAAAGTATGCTTTCTATATATACTACAATATTTGAGCATATTAGATAGCATTAAAAAAATTACATGAAGAAATTATGGTAAAACGAGATAAATTTTAGTTTGCTTTTGTATGTGTTCTTGATCATAAATGAATCGAATGCCAATAAATATGTATTTATTAGCATGAGATTTCTATTTCTTTCTTCTACTTATTTATATTTTGCATTTCATATATGGAGGCCGAAACATCCCCTTTTTTTTGTGGCTATCAGAGGCTTATGTTTACCACTTTGACCTTGAGATAATTTGGTGAAAACTCTTCACCTTTTGATTCATCTTATATACGCTAGTGTATCCATGTATGCAATCAGAGGCTTATCTTAAAATAATAATTCTATAGAATAATAAAATGGTTGCAAAATCTGGTTTAACAATTTGGTCAGTGGCAAATTATCATGTATTGTAAATGTAGTTATTTTTTCCTGCTTTCAAGTGTCAATTCTCCAGATTTTAATTATCTAACTCACTAAACATGATTGCTACTGTCACCGAGCTAATGGATGGAAGGATTAGGGAACAGAGAGAACATAAATAAAAGATTGATAAAAGAACTCAGATTTGAAGAAAAGAGTGGGAAAAGTATGCCTTATTGCCTATTACATAATCTCTATTTGTACCAATTTGTCTTGGAGAATGTATTTGAGCCTATGTTTTTACATGTTTTTGGTATCCCCTTCTATCCTTTCTCTACCTTATATTGTCTTTCTCTTTTAATTTTTTTAATGGTGCTGACTTTCTAATTGAACTACCAAAACTGCTGGATAGTGCCAAATCATGGGCAACGATAAGGTCTATGTCCTTTTATGTGTTGAGGCTAATTCAAAACAAAAGAAGTCATGAAAGGATAGAGAAACAATGACTCTTAAATAACACATTAAAAAGGTGTGAATGGATCATGTTGGGATCAAATTAGTCGGATAAAGGTTCATGTAGATGCTAAATACTGTTAAAGTAATGTCATATTCTTTCAAGATGGTAAATATCATAGGAGTTTGATGCAAGTTTTAGTTACTCTTGAAAATTATGCTCATTATTGTTTTTAATTTTTTGAATAAATGGTTTTACGATATAGTTCTTGTCATTTTCATGTATGTCCTAAACTTTTGCAGTTCTCCCATTACATAAGTGGCATATGAGAAAATATCATCTCTTCACTTTTTCATGGGTCTTTGATTTTGTTTGCATCTTTTATTTTAAACTTAGATTTATACATGTTCTAGTCAATTGAAAATTCTTAATAATGCAATTAGCTTATGTGCTTTTGATATGTATTAGAAGAGTTTCTAAAGTTTTTGTAGGATTCAGAACTACGTGAATAACATTTTAAAGATATGAGCTTTAAAAGTTAAGACATCATTAGTTTAGTTTTAATAGGATATGTGGTGTCTGACGTATTAAGATGGCAATTTAACCTATGAATGGATATATTTTACACTAAAATTTTGTATATATTTAGTTTTAAATATCTTTTAGGTTCTTGTAAAATTTTATGATCATATAAGACAGTTTGACCATAAATAGTTGTGAAGCAAGATTACTTCACTTTATTGTGTAGTTGTATGATTTGAACAACTGTCATTTGGTTATAGATTGAGCTGTTGGTGCATTAGTGTTGAAATTTAAATGAATTTGTAGGCTGGGTGTATTCTATTTTAGGGGAGATTCTACCAAAGATTTCCTTGAAAGTATAATTTATATTAAGAGTTATATGCATCTCAAAGATGTAAGTTTCTTCATTTAGACATATCAAGACTATGTATTCAAAATTTGATGTTTACGGCTCCCTATTTCATGTGACCACTGCTGAGAATTATGGTCCTTTTTTGATACTACAATTTTGAGACAAATCAAGTATATTTTTAATTTACCTAAAAATAATGGTCATATATATTGTGTATTGATAATATATTTTCAAATTTTTGTTTTGAATGATATGATAGTTACTAGCTAAGTGTAATGTTAATTTATACATTGCATAAGCATAGAAATATATGAATTATAATAAATATATATTGCGCATATAAGATGTGACATGTAATGGTATATGTTATAACGTACAATATGAGAGTTCTATATATATTATGACATACGATGTGAGATTGCACATATATATTATAACTTTCTCTTATATATACTATGACTTACTTTTGCACCAATGTGTTATAACTTACTTTAGATCAATGTTTTATATTTTTATATGTGCCATGTTATGGAATTATATATCAATAAAGAGGTTATAAGATGATATTTTACCATTAGTTAAGCATATGATTTTAAATTATTACATAGATGACATGATAGATACTCGTATATATAAAATTATATAGGTTTATACTTATGGACTTATCATTTGTAGACTTTGTTTGCAGATAAGGATACTAATACTTATGTCTAGCTATCAACACAACACTATAGAAAAGACTATGCTATCTTGTTTAGTAAGCTAAACATGTATCAAATTTATCTGCTTTCCCACTATATTGTTGATCATATCATAACTAAATTGTAAAGTGACATCTTCTTGTAGTCACATATGTATGTAATACTTGAAATTAGTAGAAGGGTGTTGCATTAAGCATTACATCTTTTATGGTATCAGTGGGAACAAACCTATCCGTTTCAGGCTTATTGAGTTCATTTCTATGTATGCGTAGCCTTATATACGTGAATCGTAGAGAGGATGGATCCTAGATGGCCTTATATTGCCCCACACGCTCCTAGAGTTCACCATGCAAACTCAAATAATGAACCTCCCCTAATTCCTCAACCTTCATAAGAGTAGACTAATCTTCTTAAGCTTTAGATATTTATAACTGATGATACTATTGATTGTAAATAAGGGTATGTGTAGTGTGCGAGACTCCTAGAGACATAATTAAGTACGTTTCAAAATAGATAGTTTGTCAACAAGTGAGGACTGAACTACAAGTATCTATTGAAAAATTATAAAAAGTGTCTATTCCAATTTATTTATACTTTTGATGTCTTATAAAAGATTTCATAAGTTGCATATAGTCGCTATGCCACAAACTTGCATACATACACAATGTTGTGTGTTAGTAGTCAATGTGGATACATACACAATGTGTCAGTACTCCAAAAGTAAATTGGTAGCCAACCTAGATTTGGAAAGAAATAAGCATGATCTATGGAATAAATTCGTTATCAATATCATACGCAGAATGAAGCCACATGGAAAATAGAATATGATGTTAAAAAGAAGGTCAATCAAATTTGGGGACCGAATTTCAAAGGAAGAGACATAAAAATGTAATCACCGTAGTTTTCTTATGAATTTGAAAAACCATAAATGATATGCACCTCATCATCATTATTTGCCATCTAATTTTTCATAGAATACATCTAATCATTTAGCATTTATTTCCTACTTATAAATACCTTAGTAAAAAAATAACTAATTTAATTTTTGTTTCAATAAAAATAATATGGAATGCACTTTCCTACGTCCGTTGAGATCCTCCTCATCTCCTATATAATTCTTGGCGAACACCCCTCGCTTTCATCTTATTTGAGAGGAATTTGACTGATGATCTTCAATGGAAGACTAAGAAATGTTACACTTTCAAGAGATTGTAAGTTCTCTGTTTTTTTTATTTTAATAATAACATTATTGCTTGACATCTTCTTGGTTTAATATTTCACAAAAATTTGATCTTCATCAATTTTATATATTCAATAAAAATTATTTATATATATATTAGCATCATTAATTTTAAATAATTGTTTTAAAATTTTATATTATGAAGTAAAAAAAATTATAAATGATATTTAATGATGTTCATGTCGTTATGTAATATATTAAATTATTTTGCATCAAAGAAAATTGTTTATATTTTTAAATTTTAAAAATATTTAAATTATGATTAAAGACCAAAATAAAAGGGAAGGGGGGGAATGATGGTTGGGTCCGATCGGAGTAGGCCCAGTTTATGCTTGTATCTTGGATTGGATTGGACGTGGGCTCGGGCCTGATGCTCACCAAAACTAGCGTGGTGGGTCCAAACCACCAAGCACCAACTACAGGTCGAATCCAACTCGACTAAGCGTTGAGTTATGGTGGGGTCATGCTTGTGGCCCAATGTGATGACTCAGCAACCCCACAAGTTCCAGCGTAACTTGGTGTGGCCAAATGCGTGCGACTCGACACGGCTTGCATGACCCAAGCAACGATCCAACGGCATCGCTATGGGGTGAAACCCAAACTATTCTGGTTTGAGTTGGGCAATTAATGATCAGTGCAGCTTGAATCCAACCAACCAAGTTGAACTTGATATCAGGCCATCTCAGCTCAAATTCAAGCCGGTCTTAAGGTCTTAGTGGACTCTTTAAGAGATTTTATTTTTAATGAATTTTAACACTTGTTAGAGGTTAACCAATTGTTTAGTTTAATGATATTATGAGGTATGTATTTAAAAAGATTTTTGTTATATATATGTATTAGTTATGGTGTAATTCTTGTATGCTTGAAAGTGCGTATACTAAATTATGAATAATGATACAAGAGGAAGGTATGCGTAGGGATTAGATAGATGATTAACTCATCCATTAGATTCCCTTCTTGTATATGAATGATGCCACTCCAATCACTTCACTCAGTGTAATAAAAGAATGATAATGGATAATTATGTGTATGAGAATTCTGTATGTTTGAAATGTGCTACAATGATAGAAATTTGAAGGTTCAATTTTTTATATTTGTTGGACTTTTTAGGACTACAGGGAGAAAGAAAAGAAATTTTTGTCTCTGGATGTTCTGAATTGTAAGGTCATGTCTAAAGCGAAGAACACGGAGACGACGGAGCTTCCATCGGACCTCTTCATGGAGATGCTATCATGGATCCCTGCCAGGGCCCTCTTGAAACTCCGGTGTGTATGCAAATGCTGGTATTCCATAACGACGGACCTCGCCTTCGTCCGACTGCATCGCCAACAACAGCAACTCCTCCCTCAAGTTACTTCCGTCCTCGCATTTCACCGACACTTTACCGACGATGTATCTCTCTTGTCTCGTCTGGATGTAGTCGGTGCAACGTGGGTTGCAAGGGATGTCGCCGTCTGGCACAGCCGCCCACTGCTGGTCGTATCACCTCCTTGCCATGGATTATTTTGCCTCTACCACGTCGACATGGACTTCGACGTTTGCCTGTACAACCCCACCACCCGCAAAAGCTTCTCCTTACCGCATAATTTTACCAGCGTCAATATAATTCTCTCAGACTTTTGCTTAGGATATCATCCGGTTTCAAGACAGTACAAAGTTATCCATACGTTCTGCACCCGATCGACCTCGTTGGTGATGGAAGTACTGACCGTCGGCGGAAGTACATGGAGGAAGGTGGAAGTGAGCAGCGCTCTCGGTATGCTTACGATGTTAAACAGGGGAAGACCGAGTGCAACTGGAACTATGTATTGGCTTGGACAAAGGAACCTCTTGGAAGACGCTATTCTCTCTCTTGATCTAGAAAATGAAAGGATCACAGAAGTTCCTTTTCCGGATATCGAACCCCAACATGAGAGCGGTAACAACTCATTGATAGAGATGGAAGGCACCATTCATTTCGCTGTCCATTGGTTCACCATGGTAGACTGGATGGATATTTGGATGTTGCAAGAGTCGGGTGCCCACCGAGTGTGGATCCATAAGTTTCATCTCCGTCTGTGCGCATTGCCGAGGGGAGTAGGCCAGGTGGAGAGAGTATTACGTCCTCCTACGCCTCTTCTCATAAACCAGGGCAAGATTCTGATAAGCGACTGCCGAAGATTAGTGTCCTACGATCTGGCGAGCAAGGGCTTCCAGCATGAAGTGGTCTTTCAAGCTTACGATGATTTCTTTCCTTTTGTCATCGTCGAAACCCTTGATTCATTTTAGAATTTGATGCATAGCTATCTCTCGCTGCGGGTCCTTTTGATTCTTTTTCTTGTTTTTTTATTGATTTAATTGTTAAGTAGATGGATCATGCAAGTTTCTGGATCAGTCATCATAATTGGATTCTCATGCCTTTGTGCATGCTTTATATTTGGACTGAAGTGAAGAGGTTTGTTCTTACTTCTCTATTTGGCCTAATATATATATTGTTTACTGCATTTTGGAATAGCTTGTCAAACGAATCAATGCTTTCAGAGATCCTCAAACTTAAACGCTCATTCTATAATTCTATATTTAAAATATTAATCTGATGTTGATGTACTAAACTCATTTATAAGTGTTAAGGATTTAAAATCCCATCCAAAATATTTTTTGCTTACAATGTAAAAGATTTAACTACTGATAACATCTTGGGATCAAATCCCCTCTTGATTGTTTACTTCAAATAAAAAAAAATTAGAATTCAAAACTTTATATATAAATGATAAATGAAGCACAATGTTTGAGGATTTATTTTGGTGTTTAAGAGGATCATATAATTATCAAGCTAAATGCTGTGCTTTAATACACCCTTAAAATTTCCAAGGTTGGAACTTGGAAAACTAAAGGAAGATGAATTTTGTTGTCACAAACATTTAATGCAACACTTGTTTCTCTCTCTCATTAGTGAACGAGAAGTTGATGGTCATCAATCCTTTCCTGATAGAATGGTTCTTGGAAACCAACTTCATTATTCTTCTGGTGTGTAATAAAAAAGGAAAATGATTTCAAGCCTACAATGAATGTCTCAATTTTATAATAACTATAATTTTTTAGTATGGTGCCAATTTATGATTTGCTGTAAAAAAAAAAAGAAGAAAATTTCAATAGAGATGTTTAGCGGTTAATAATAGATGAGTGATTTAGTTATGGGGTTCTTTGTTTAATCAAATAAACAAGAAAGTATCTTACTAATTAAGGTTGCATATGCTTCAATTTTGAGTCTTTTGTTCTCAAAGTATATTTTTTTAATTAAGGTTGTATATGCTTTTGAGTCTTTTATTCTCAAAGTACATTTTAATGATACGAACAGTCGATTCTGCTCAAGACTTAACTCTATAACAAATGTAATCAAAACAATCGACTCCCAGGGATCTCACTATATCCCATCGTAGACGCCTCAAATTATTATGGGATAAGAATATGAACATCAACATCATATGGCTTGTGTCATATGACTAACATTTTAACATCATATGATTGATACCTTAGCCTCAAGTTGAATAGACCAAATGTTATTATCTCAAATTCAATATATCATAATTAAGTCTAGAAAAGGCACTCCACCTCCATAACTAGCATTGACCGCGAGAGTAACGATAGTAGGAGCTCCACTATAAAATAGCTCCCTTAAAATGTGCTAAGAAGATATACCTCTTTCTCCCAAGAGTATAAGACGAATCATCTTAATCTATTTTAACTTGGTAATAAAAGGATATTGTTAAAAATGCTTTGATAGAGGTTTTTGAAAATATACATATTATAAATATTAGATTTGATGAAAGGTTTTTTGAAAATAAATATGCTAAATAATGATATAAGAGGATAATTGTTCGGATACATAAGCTAGTACCGATATGATATTAATTTTTTGGATAATTAACATGTCATTATATGTATCAATACCAATAAGATATTTTTTTTGAATCTTAAGAATACAATTAAATTTATCGAATATGTTTATAAAATTTTTTGTGAGACAATTGATTTAGTTGTCTTAAATGCATAAATTTGGATAATAAGCTATTTAAATCATATTTTTATTAAAAAAAATCAATGGGAATTACGACGTTGTAGGGTTTATAGCTTTCCGGTGGATTGGGGGGCGTTGCAAGCAATGCATCAATCCCCAATTGTTTTTGAGGCTCTACTAAGTCTACTGAACTTATTTATGCCACTGCAAAGCAAACAATACAAGACGGTCTATAAACAACTACACCAGTAGGTATCTTACGGGGGTGGGGTTACTTGGAACTACAAGTGCTACTACTGTAACCTGTTCATCCAAAGAAGAGAGATGAGTCTTCATGAGATGTTCACTACCAATCACAGTTGTGGAAGCACACAAGCTAAAATAATCAAGCCAAACCATCCAACTATGTGGTGTCTCTCTATTTGTTGTTCTCGAATGGCCGGCAGGCTCAGGCTTTCATATCTGTACTTTGATCTAGTAGGACCATGGATCGATCAGCTCACCCACCACGCAGCCATTAAAATGCTTTTGGAGAGCACCAAGCACTAGTGTGGAGCTGAGCAATGGAATCTGCTTATCTCATCATCATCATATGGTGGATTTTCCAAATCTTGCTTGATTAATCTATAGGAATAGCAAGTCTTTGTACCCAATTCTTCCATCCACTCTCCATATTTAATCCCTACCAACGCAAAAGAAAGCTGGGTGAGGTGGGTGTTAAGACAACCAAATCCTGGAATCGGGGAAGATGATTCAATTCCACTTCTGCATGGTGCATGGGAGACAATGAATTGACGTCCATGGAGTTCAACCCGGCAACCTCATGCTATTCTAATGCTGCATCACTGAGAAAAAGGCAGATTTGTACATTAATGAATTGTAAGATCAGACTAGAAAAGAGGAGACACAGATTTATATGGGTCCCTAATTGGATCCAAAGTGATGGACAATTCAGCTAGCTTTCAGCAGAGTTCATAGGGAGGAACAGAGAGTAGTGCTCGGAAAGAAGGCCAAAAGCTGCAACTCCAGAGATGAGAGGTGATGATTAGGCAGTGGATTGCTTCGACCTGTGCTTATTTCACACTGTTTGCTGATATTTTGGGGGAAGAACATAATAATTCTGAAGCTTTCCTAAATCTATCATATTTATGAATTGGCTAAACCGATATCGACAGACACGACCAAAAGAAAAAGAAGATTGAAATAATGAGTGGCGACATATTCCATCATATAGACAGCATCTAAACGATAAAAGAATTGAACTGCATCATCATATACGACTATCTTGACCATGTTTACAGTGAAACCAGTGGTTTTGTTTAGTTCAGGGGGTGCTCAAAGAACATTTGATTGCGGTGGAAGCTCAGGCTTCATGATCATGCATTATGATAAATTCAGAGCAGTAAATGGGACATATAAACAATAAACTGTCAGAATTCAGATCAGTCTCTGAGAAAAATGTGAACATAACAATCTAATTTTAGTAGAATCTGCAGAGGAATATATTCTAACCTCCGTCTCTAAACTGATCCAATCTGATGCAAACTTGAAGCAGAAATAAGTTATCGGATGACAAATTCCTGTAAAGTTTTCTCTTCTTAGGAAGTTGCATTAAATCTCCTGACACAAGCATCATACAACAGTAGATCTTTGGTAAGTGTATGTCACGTGAAGAACAGCTAACTAATCCTTAATCTACAAAGCTAAGCAAGCTTCCTATCTGCATGTGCTCTGACATGATCTTACTCCTAAATTAATCCATGAAGACTTGGAACTTTTGCCCTTTAACCACTTTGTTCTTCGAGGCCAAGTTAGTTCTTTCCCTTATGCTTCTTTTCTTTTGGTCTTAACATTACAAACAGTGGAAAACAGAAAGTACTCTGATCCTTTACAGTATATTTTTTTCAAGAGAGCATGAAATATAGTATAAGCATCTGAAGCATTTGGTCTTAGGACTCCTTATTTTTATCTGAAGCATCATGGAAAGGTCTATAAGACTGCTTATTGTAGAAGTTTTATATCTTATTTGTTGACCAAAAAATTAGTTCCAGAGTTTTTTTTCCCTTTTGGTCTATCCAGAAGTAAGAAGTTGAATTGTATTTCTTGTGATTTAAGTGTACCATGCACTCAATTGCAACCTATCATGTCTTCCTCCCATGAAAGTGAAGAAAAGAAGAACAGCAATCTTTGTTATTCTTCTTCAACTTGTAATAAGTTTGATTGCTCAAAGGAGAATTTACTTCAAGAAATTGAACTATATAATCATTAGAATCCATTCTAGGGATTAAAAGGAAAAGGTTGAAAGAGAGACTGTTGACCTAATATGATGTGGAGCTTGTGAGAGAAGGTAAACATTTTATGTTCCCCTGTTCATGTCAGTGGCTATTTATTCTCTTACAACTTTGCTACTGCTACTGTAAAAGGAAGTGCATGCACAGATTCCTGTAAGAGGAGGTTCTAAACAGCCCGTGTCAGAAGGTGAAGAGAAAACTAGGAGAACTGGATGCGAAGAACATGCATCACACCTTGGCAAAGGGACAATCTCTGCTTAATAAAGCCAACCATGTTTCATCACCACATGAGCTTCTCACCCTCCCCATGATATGATCTGCTTTGTCTTCAGTCATTCTCCCTCTATAGATTTCTTTCCTCTTTGTTCCCATGATGCTTCCATCTTGATTCCAGAGACAATATGCCTCTTGTGTGTCTGTCCCCAAACATGTCTTTGTTCAGCATGTGAAAGCACTTGTGATCTAATCTTCAGTCATGTTATGATCTCACAATCTATGATCCACATATAAGTTCCAAGTTGACATGAAATCCGATAAATGTGCCGGTTGCACAGCTCGGCGCATATAATGAAAATACTACAACCTAATCTTCACAATCTGAGTGGTGGATCTGTGAATGTTAAACCTAATTGAACTTGTCCTTCTCAATGTTGTACCTTGTGAACATTATGCAGTGATCTGTCAATGTCTGACCCCATTTGAACTTGTCCTTCTCACTATTGTAGCTTGTAGAATTTGATTGGCAATGAGCAGATATCTATAATGCAGAGTGTACACAAAGCATAATGATGATCATCAGGACCAATAAGAATCCATAGTTTTTGATAATTGAGACACAAGTTTTCCATAAAATGGCTAACCCACAAATCTAGTTCAGATCTAAAGTTACAAAGTTGAGACAGAAACTTTATCTAGGGTTGATTATTTGGGCTAATGGACATCAAACCCCACCAACATTGTGCTCTTTAACTATGCCATCTGGATGGGCAAAGATTAAAATAGAGCAGAGGCACCATATTATCCTTGCAAACCCTTCCACTCAAAGACATGTTCATGTTCTTGGCTTTCCTTTTATTACTTTCCAGCAATTGCTGCCCCACAAAATGACCATAGCTGCTAATTTTTTTTAGGATCAACAGTAACCTTCTCCTCCTTCACTAGCATGTGCATTGGGAGATAGATTCCTTCACTTGCTCTTCTTATTAGAGTCCATCTTCAAACTGAGAGCCAGCTCAGTAGATGTCTTTTGCTCTATACTTCACACCACAAGAACACAAGCAACCTATGTAGGTCTAACTGGCAATTTACTTAAACCAGCTGATGGTTGAAAGACCTTTCCATTTCCATAAGCAATTATGAACAACTATGCTCTTATTATTTGATGAACTAAGAGCTCTAGATTTCAAGCAGTATATTAAAGGTTAATTTTTTTTCTCTAAAAAATGCTTTAATTCATTATAAAGATAACAATGGAAAGAATAATGTGTTCAGGGGAGATTGAAATACCAGCCATCTTTCAAGAAGATGAAACAAAGAGTACAATGATGTTTGCTTGAGAACAGAGAGGAAATGTCACTGTTATGAGTTTAAGCTAAAAAGAAAAAGTAGAGGTTGCCAACAGTGTCACTAAATGGACAAGAAATCTAGGGAAAATATAACCTCAAGTTGATAGATGACAGTAACCCCAACCATCCTGCCTTCCACATTATCCCCACCCAGCCATCTAAAACTCCTCAGCATATAACTCCAAAACCTCATCCCATAAACAAAACCATGCTCCCGTCTCCGTCCATCCGTCAATCAGAACAACAGCAATGACACAGAAAAAAAATTAGAAAAGCTAACATGTTCTTTGGATCCAGATCTCCTGCTTTTCTACTATAAACAAAACATGGGGTCTCCCCCTCTACAATCCCAACACCCACTGACCATCTCCTCCCCTCCCTCCCCTTCCCTCCCCTCCCCCAATCCCGACATGGGGTTGCCTTCAAACATACGTGCCATCTACAGGAGCCCCACCATCTTCACCTCCCTGATTCTCTTGCTCACCGCAAGCTCTCCCTTCTTCTTCTCCTGCTGCCTGGCCATTGATGAGCAAGGTTTAGCTCTGCTGTCATGGAAACGCAGCCTCAACAGCTCCACAGACGCACTCAGCTCGTGGAAGCCCTCGGACCCCGATCCATGCAAGTGGTTTGGAGTTTCCTGCAACTCCAAACTAGAGGTCATCAGCCTGAGCATCACGTCGGTCGATCTGCAAGGCTCATTGCCTTCCAATCTTCAACCTCTCAAGTCCCTGAAGACTCTTGTTCTGTCTGTTACCAACATCACTGGTCCAATCCCGAAAGAGTTCGGCGACTACCGCGAGCTTGCCGTCGTCGACCTCAGCAGAAACCAAATCACGGGCGAGATCCCTGCGGAAGTTTGCAAGCTCAGCAAACTCGAGTCGCTCGTTTTGAATTCCAATTCTCTCCAAGGCGCCATTCCTGCTGATATCGGAAACCTCTCCAGCCTCACATACTTGACTCTCTACGACAACTTCCTGAGCTCCGAGATCCCGGCGAGCATCGGGAAACTGCAGAAGCTCGAGGTTTTCCGGTCTGGCGGTAACCAGAATCTCAAAGGCTCGTTGCCCCCGGAGATTGGAAACTGCAGCAACTTGGTCATGTTGGGACTCGCCGAAACCGGCATTTCGGGGAAGCTTCCCTCAACGATTGGATTGCTCCAAAGGCTGCAAACCATCGCCATCTACACTGCGATGATCTCAGGTACGATCCCGGAAGAGATTGGCAACTGCACCGAGCTAACCAGCTTGTATCTGTATCAGAACTCTCTGTCAGGCCCGATTCCTTTCAAGCTTGGCAAGCTTGAAAACCTTCGGAGTCTGCTCTTGTGGCTGAACAGCCTGGTCGGCTCTATCCCGCCAGAGCTCGGCCGATGCAAACAGCTCGTGCTCGTCGACCTGTCGATGAATCTTCTGACCGGAAGCATTCCCCGGAGCATCGGGAACCTGACCAATCTCCAACAGCTTCAGTTGAGTACTAATCAGCTGTCAGGCCTGATTCCGCAGGAGATTTCGAGCTGTGCTGCGCTGACCGATCTCGAGGTCGACAACAACGAGCTCTCCGGCGAGATTCAAATCGACTTCGCAAAGCTGGAGAACCTCACTCTGTTCTATGCTTGGCAGAACAGGCTGACGGGGAGCATTCCGGCCAGTTTAGCTCAATGTCCGACTTTGCAGTCCGTCGATCTCTCGTACAACAATCTCACCGGGCCGATTCCCAAGGACCTGTTCGGATTGCAGAACCTCACCAAACTGCTCCTCCTGTGGAATGAACTGTCGGGATTTGTACCACCGGATATTGGCAATTGCACAAATCTTTTCCGGCTCCGGCTGAATGGTAACCGGCTCGCGGGAACCATGCCAGCGGAAATTGGCAATCTGAAGAGCCTGAATTTTCTTGACATGAGCAACAACCTGCTTATAGGTCCGATCCCGACGGCGATATCGGGATGCGAGTCCCTCGAATTCCTCGATCTCCACTCCAATGCTTTGACCGGAGGCTTGCCGGAGTCACTGCCAAAGAGCCTACAATTCATCGACGTCTCCGACAACAGGCTCAGCGGACCGTTAAGCGCCGCTATCGGTTCACTGCCGGAGCTGACCAAGCTCATCGCGGGAAGAAATCAGCTCTCTGGTGGGATCCCAGCAGAACTTGGATCATGCAGCAAGCTACAGCTACTGGACGTCGGTGATAACTCTTTCTCCGGAAGGATTCCTGGCGAGCTAGGCCAACTTCCGGCGCTCGAGATCTCGCTTAATCTCAGCTGTAACCATCTCTCCGGCGATATCCCGGCCCGACTCTCCGCCCTCGAGAAGCTTGGATGCCTCGACATCTCCCACAACGAGCTCTCCGGCAACCTCGACGTGCTCGCCGTGCTGCAGAACCTCGTCACGCTTAACGTGTCCTTCAACGCCTTCTCGGGCGAACTGCCCGATACTCCCTTCTTCAGGAAGCTCCCGCTCTCCGATCTCGAAGGCAACCATGGGCTGTTCATAGCCAACGGCCCTGCAACACAAGAACCATCGAGCAGAGCAGCAATCTCCGCTCTGAAGCTCGCTATGTCGGTCCTGATCAGCGTCAGCGCATTACTGCTGCTGACGGCCGTCTACGTGCTGGTACGTTCTCGTACCGCCCCTCGCCGACACGCGGACGACACGTGGGAGATCACCCTCTACCAAAAGCTCGACTTCTCGGCAGACGACGTAGTCCGGGGACTGACATCGGGGAACGTAATAGGGACCGGAAGCTCCGGCGTGGTCTACAAGGTCGGGACTCCGAGCGGCGACACGCTGGCCGTCAAGAAGATGTGGTCGTCGGACGAGTCAGGGGCGTTCCGCAACGAGATCGCCGCCCTGAGCTCGATAAGGCACCGGAACATCGTGCGCCTGCTGGGGTGGGGCGCCAACCGGAGCACCAAGCTGCTGTTCTACAACTATCTACCGAACGGGAGTCTGAGCGGGTTCCTTCACCGGAGCGGGAAGGAGCAGGTGGAGTGGGAGACGAGGTACGAGATCATGATCGGGCTGGCTCACGCCATAGCCTATCTGCACCATGACTGCGTGCCGGCCATCTTGCATGGAGACGTCAAGGCCATGAATGTGCTGCTGGGGCCGAGATTTGAACCATACTTGGCGGACTTCGGCCTGGCCAGAGTACTAACCGGTGGTGATACTACACGCAAGTTGGAGTCCAAAGCCTGTCCTCGTATTGCCGGTTCCTATGGATACATTGCTCCAGGTATCAATCTGTCTCATCTTTTCTCCCTTGTAAGAACAATGAACAAAATGAGTTCAGAATAGGTTGTGATTGGACTAATTGAAGGGATTGTATCTGATCAGAGTATGCTTCGACGCAACGGATTACAGAGAAGAGTGATGTCTACAGCTACGGTGTTGTGTTGCTCGAAGTCCTAACAGGGAGGCATCCACTAGACCCGTCGCTGCCCGGGGGAATGCATTTGGTGCAGTGGGCGCGAGAGCACTTGCAGAGCAAGCGCGACCCGGTGGAGCTGCTCGACGCCAGGTTACGAGGCCGGCCGGACCACCAGACACAAGAGATACAGCAGGCGCTTGCAATCGCTTCGTTGTGCCTCGGTGCGCGGGCCGAAGACCGGCCGACCATGAAGGACGTGGCTGCACTGTTGAAGGAGATCAGACGGCCGGCGAACGAAGAGCCCAAAGAGTCGGCGGCGGTATCTGCAGCCGCCGCCGCCGCCGCCGCCGCCGCTTCTCCCGTCCGGAATGTGGACTTGGTAGGCTCTTCCAATTGCTCATTTGCAATGTCGGATTACTCCAGCTGAACAAAGACTGCACTGGTAACAGTTTTTGGAATGACTTATCATTCAGTAAAAGGAAATGCAAATCATCATAACTGTACATGTATTTTACTTGCATTTGTGGGATTGCTGCTACTTCAGATACATGTTAATCTTGTCAAATTCACTAGAGTTTTATATCATGAAATGCCGAGGACAGGTGAAGGATGTGTTGAGACACGAGGGATAAGAGATGGAGTTTTCTGTGTTGAAGTCGATCCAATGATTGGGGTTAGAACATTGCCAAGATGACTGAAACAGTAGATCTGATAAAAAGAATAAACTCTTTCCAGCAAGAGAATCACATGTCCTGATGCTATCAATACACCTCCCCACATGGTAGAGACAGAAGACCTCAACAAGCAATAAGAAATGACTGTTTGATAGATCGAGCAAGTCTTCTTTCTGTCATTGCTTTTCATGGACTTTAAACTCAAATCAGCCTTTCAAGTAAATGTATTAGAACAGATGGTATCTATTCCTCTACATATTTTCTGTATCATAGATCGATGGCAGTTCTAAAGAGCATATGGTCATGGTGTGGAACAAGTAGCTGAAGACTGGATGAGCCAAGATGATCATAAAGCTATGTAAATTGACATTATTTCCTTTGCAAGAAAATGCAATATATATAAAAGCGAAGAAAACGAAAGCGAAAAAGAATTGCTGAAGACTGGACGGATGAGCCAAGATGATCATAAAGCTATGTAAATTGACATTATTTCCTTTGCAACAAAATGCAATATATATAAAAGCGAAGAAAAAGAAATGAACACAAGTACAAGCAGAAAGAAACAAGGCGGCAAAATGGAATAATAGAGAAAACGAGATATGGAGAACTTGCAGTATATCCATTGGTTTAGCAGAGCTGATGGAGAACTTGTGACCAAAGAATTGTCACTCTCACCATCAGCAGCACGCTTTGCCAGCCTGCCATCCATGTCAGTTTCCCTTTGGCCAATGCCAATATGCTGAATCTGAGTACTACTTTATGCATCTTGAGTGCTTTCATTGAGAGCCATGTCTAACCTCCAGCCTTGTGCAATCCTCCTTTGGCTAATAGCTACCAACAATGATTGAAGAAGAAGGTGTTGAGATGGATTGAGACATTGGACTCTTGCTAATGAATGTGTCTTCAAGACTAGATGTTTGTTTCCTTCTGTTTCTCTGTTTTGGAGGAAAATGCTTCCTTGTAATCTTTTTCAGAAGCCCTTTTCTCTCAGTTGTATTTAAACCCTTTTTTCCTTGTTTACGGAGAGAAGTGAGGCCATTGGCCTCTATAAAGACCCCTGAGATGAATTAAGTAGTTTTTATAATGTAAGATTTCTGGAAGATTCAAAGCCCTGGATGAAGAATCCTAATTCAATTATGAATATGGGAGGAAAACCCTTGTCAGATTGTGGTTGGTTTTATATGTTAGTGCTTTATGGAATCTACAGTACCATTACCAAAAACTAACTATGGTAGAAATTATTCATTCTAAAACGAAAGCTTTGTTGCAATTACTATCATCATTTGATTTTAATCTCGTTAGAGATAAACATTACCACCAAAGCAGTACATACATATGCAGCTACTGCAGCAGCATATATGACAAAGCTATTGCCAAGCATGTTGTTGCATTCCCTACATTAATTTGTGGCATGGCTAATTCTCCTAGCATGTAAACCATGAGTTCACAAATCTCTAGTTTATGCAAATTTGGCTGAAGCAGTAAATGAAATCCTATTTCTTTTATTACTTGAAATAATGTACATACACTAATGATGAAGCATATAAATAAACATATTCGTATCGAAAAATAACAGGGAAAGAGGTGAAATTTCATTACAAAATGAATTTTGCATGAGGCAAAGCTTTACTACTTCTCATGTCAGAAGCCATGGCATTAGTACGTTCCTTTATGTTCTGAGCTGCAGAATTCGGAGGCCTGTTCAGGTGCTTCCCATTTGACAATGGCTCCTCTGCCTGAACTGGTGCCCTGAATAAATGAGCATTCCCTTTCAGCAAGTCAAATTTAAGGGGGAATAAAGAACACAGCCTAATGATGACTATATGACAGAACAAAGATCCAGTTACGAAGATACCTAGGTTTGACATGTGCTGATGTCCTTGCATTATGCTGAAACTTCTTCAGCTTCTGGCTGCGATCGTTTACGCACTCGAAAAGGGTGTACTCATTTTCTGTTTCAGAAGATTCACTCCTCTTCTTTGCCGGTTCATTCACTCTGCTATTGGTATCAGATGTCTGAAATCCAACCAACTCTTCATTTTTTGCCTTAGGCTTATTCTCGGCATTAATCTTTTGGTTTTCACCATGCCTCACATAAACTGTTGGCTTGAACTTCTTCTTGTCTCCTTGCTCAGGGTTGAGTCTTCTTAAATTGCCAATCTCTTGTGGATCCCAGCATCTGCTTAAACTCTCACTTGTAAGCACTGATGATAAAGTTGCATTGGATCTGTCGACAGATGCTCTCTCCGAAAACTGCAATTTCAATGGTGTCCTCTCATCAAGGGTTTCAATCCTAGTCTTTCTCCTCATGACAGCAGCACGGTCTGTAGATAATGATCTTCTTATGGGCGGCGATGGGGATCTCAGATTTCTGGAATTGCAGCTCTCTCCACCAGTGAAAGGTGATCTTGAATCAATTTCTTTATCTGAAAACATAGAAGATCGAACGGGGTTTCTGCGCTTTACAGATGAGCAGCTTCTCGACTGCACAATGTAAAACCATATTAGCACATATACCTACTTCCTTCTCGATATCAGATCCTTGTTTTTTTTCTAGAATAATTTTTTGTTACCAGGATTAAATATTCAAGTGACTGACTGATACATAATAATAAGCAGCTTATAAATTTAGATTTGGAACCCACATGGTCCCCAGGTTTTCTTCCTTTTGAACTTCTGGGATAGTATCCTATTCGCTGTAGGCCATCTTGTTGTGGCTGCTTCATCTTAGCATTTAAGGTAGCTCATTGGAAGGCGCCTAACAGAGTCTTTAAACCCTGTACTTGACTTTATCATAGATACTTCGTATCCTGAGAGGAACTTGGAGTTTCTTCTTGGTTGTACCAGACAGTTTAAGTTGCTTACATCAGCAAACATGCCTTTTAGGCTCTAAAGGATTCTAACATACCTTAACTGAACAAAAGATCAGCATGAAATCTAAGGACAAGCTTCAAGTTGCATAACAACCAGAAAACAATTAGTGTTGTATTTTTCTGATTCACATTTATCTGATATAACATTCAGTCAGTGGTACCAAGATCCAAGTAAACGTTTTCTTCTCTAGTTTAACTCCAAGATTGAAAAATGCTTTTTGATAAAGACAACTAGTATTACAGTAAACCATATTTTAGAGCATCTTTGATACCCATGTGTAAGCAAATCTGGTAATAGAACTCTGATCAAATATCATTCATTTTATTAAGTCTAGACCCATATGTTCATATAATGCAGCAAGAATGTTGACAAAACTAATCAAGCCCATACAGCACTGACATCTCAAGGATGACATGATGTGAACTTCACACCTGAACATTCAAACTTATGATATTTTCTTTTAATCTAGAGATCATGCTTTAAAATGAAAAAAAATAAAGCATGATGAAGTATGAGAAATGTATTTCACTTCTACAAACAATGACTGGTAAGCATACAAAAAATCATCATTATATATGTTTTTTGTTTTTCTAATGTCAATACCAATATTCATGGTTGAAATTTTCTCTTCTATGCAATTGACCACTAAACGCTACTTAAAAATGCCAGGGGAAGTTTTTCTATTACACCGTAGTTATCATCAAGATCCTTCTGTTAGCAAAAATCTTTTTAGCAACTTATACGACTTACGACAAGCTTAAGCATGAATTCTTGCATTTTTGGCTCTAAAAGTTCTTTAAATGAATTTTTTAGTCAAAATAACTTGAGCAAGACAAGCCTATACATTACATAAAGGCCCTTGTCAGCATGCATGAGATCTGCTTTTGCTTTCGTGCAGGCTAATAATCAAAAAGCATCTCGCAAATATCTCTTAAACTTGGAAATTTTCTAGTGATTCGAAATAATGTTGTTCTATAAATTGTATTGATTTTTAATGCATAGAAAAACAGGACAACCAATTCCTAAATTAGGTAGCACTGCCCATTTAAGAGCATTATTCTTAAACAATGTTGTCAAAGGATTTTGTCATTTACCTCATGTTTTCTTGATTTGCCCATTGTCTGTTGGCTAAGTTCAGGTTTCTTCATGATCAGCTCAGATGGTGATCTAATTCCTGTCTTTTGCTCCTCATAGGCAATCTGACGAGTTAAAATTTTCAATTGCTTTACTTCAGACTCCTTACTTTCAAGCGCTGTCCTCATTCTAGAGATCTAGACAATATAAAACACTGATCAACATTTCCATTACTAAAAAGATGGTTGTTAACTTCAAAGTGGCCAAAAAAAGGGCAAAACCTCTTCTTTGAGTTCTATAACTTGACCAGCTTCCTTGTTAACCTGAGCTGCTCCAAGCTCTATCGAGGCAACACGCTCAGCAAACTTGAGTGTGCTAATTGTTTCTCCAAATGCATTAGCCTCGGGGTTTAAATGAACAAACATCAAGGTCTTGGCTTGCCCACCTGCATGGCAATTCAACAAAAATGAATCAATTTCTGAGTAATTCTAACAACATTCTTATGCTTTCCTTATCTTAAAATTATCTTTCTTTTTTAAATGCAGTTTTCTACCACCTGGCATTTGCAGGAACCTTGCTAACTTGAAGTTCAATTTCGTACTCAACTTGTAAAAATGATGTTCCTTCCTAATTTTGTTTAGTATAAGGATATGAAGTTTTGTATTAATTCACAATATAGAATCCTTAGTGCAACTATACCATGCTTACTAAAGAAAGGACAATAAAACATCACAACTTGATACATCTCTGGAAAGAGAATATTCGACTAGCTCACTAGACTTAAAATCACAGAAACTTTGTAAACTAGTTGACTATTGATAGACCTTGTCAGTTAACTAGTTATATCCATGTGTTTAAGAAAAAAATTCTGGTTATCTATAACCACTTTTTATAGAACTCAAAATAGAAAAATGAAGTAAAAGATGCAAAAGAAAATAATATGGGATTCTACAAGTTTTAAGTACCTAAAGAATCCTGCAGTACTTGTGTAAGTTTGCTATTTCTGTATGGAATGTGGGAACTTTTCTGTGCAAGTGCTGAGATAACATCTCCAAGTGCTGACAGTGATCTGTTTATGTGTTGAGCTTCCTTTAATCTATCTCCAGTAGCTTCAGACTTATCAACCCTTTCACTTCCAGCAAGATCAACCAGGTGAAGACAACCTCTTAGCTTTGAACCAGAAGCTAATTCTTTCCCTTGGACATGAATCGTCAAAACACTAGAGAAAAATAGAAAATCCAGTACAACGAATGAGCATCCATGACAGAAGAGAGTAAACTTAAAATTAATAGAAGATGCATTCTACGAATTAACAAAGAAGTAAAATATTACAAGTCACATGTGACCAAGTTATCAGTTTCATTTTCAGCACTAACTACATTCCAGCACAATACATTACAGGTGACTTGTGATTGTACCTGCCAATGCCGTAGCAGCAATCCTGAAGCTGGTGTTGTGTGAACTATCAAGAGCTATTACACACCAACAATTGGCCAAAACATACATTACTATGATAGGGTTAATTACAAGTGTTATTTAGTCTGCTCTAGTAAGAAGATGATACGGTACCTTATCAACTTGCCTTGGGTTTCTATTACATGGTTCATATTAAATTTTTCAATCAATGCTAATTGGTTTAGATCAAATTTTAATAGATAAAAATTTTGCACCTAAGAGGTTATCATTGATCTATAATTAGTTAGTCTAAGGGTAAAACAAACTTGTTAATCAATCCTGTCTTATGGATATAATCAGTACATCCACTGACTTTTACAAAGTTGAGAAAGACTGTGATCAGAAACTTATGCATGCAGCTTAGACTTTGGACTTAATTAGATGTCAGCACATGCAACATATTTTTTATTCTTATTGCAGTTCCAACTTGGCTCAAAAAAAAAGTTTACTGCTGCAGAATTACCATTTTACTGACTGAAAATCATGATTTAGTAGCTATTCCTAAAAAATACCTCATGCAAATGCATAATAATGGCATATGTGATCTGTTTAATATAATCTAAGAGCAGGGTTTTGGTCCTGGTAGTTCCATATGATTAAAATCAATTCTAGAATAAAGACCAGTGTAATGTTTCTATAGTGTATCAGTTAGGATGATTCTTTGACTGCACCACATAATCAAAATAATGATCCTTTCATAAAATACTCCTTTAGTTCCCCAAAGGACTTGAGAAAAGCAATTTAATTCTGAGTTACCTGTGAGAACGGCTGCTGCGTTCATTTAATACAGTAGCTCCCACCACACGATTTCCCTGACCAACTTTCATCAATTCAAGTACATCTTTAGTACATTTAACTGCAACCAAACTTGCATCTGGAATGTTGAGGCCATTTAATTGAGAATAGTTCCGTATATCTAATGTGTTAGAAGTTATGGACCATCAAACATCAACTTCAAATAGATAACAAAATGGTGACTGCTTCTCGTAACATGTTTTCATATAAATGACAAAAGAGCATAGAACTGTCCAATGAGAAAGAAAGATAATATATTACTGCTAAGTGTGATCCCGATAACACAATAGGATGAAAGGATATCTTCTATTAGAACCATCCACCACTAAGAGATCTCTCACTTGTTCATTGTATATTTCAATCATCTGAACGCTCACTTCATATGAGACGATACCTTGTCTTGATTGTGATATCTCAAATAAGTCATTTAGTGCTCGATAGTTCACACCCCATGTTTCTTCTGCTGTTATGTCTGGACCACTCTGAGAAGTAAAAGATGGCGACAATGAAAGTGTAGTTTTCAAGATTATGCACGCTTAAAGTAGTACACATGTCAGCATTACCCAAAATTTTCAGGCTTAAAAAAGATAAATTTTGCTGCAAAGATTTTAAAAACAGATGTTGTAGTTATATCAGCAAAGTTATTTTTTTTCGGAAAAGACCTTCTAGATTTTCTGTATACCTAGAGAATAGGATCATAGAGTACATGGTGATTTGAGAACTTCTTTAACTATCAATATCAAGCATTCCAATCTCAACACCTCAATAAATTCAAAGAGGGAGAAGAAAAAGTATATTCACATTCCTCAGTGTTTCTCGCAAACTAACATCCAGTAAAATCTACTTATAGGCATGAATAGAATTGTCTTAATGTAAAATTCATAGATGTTGACAACTTGTTTTGGTTCACACAGCATAACCTCAAAACAAACCAAACAGAATGCACAAACAGCTTTTATCTAGAAATGAACTGATCAAACCTTCAAAGGCATAGGAGCACAAAACATGTATATGTTTGTTTATATGCATGCTACTTAATAGTGTTTACTAAAATATAAATTTGCTGTGCATATAAAAATAGCAATTTAATTTTACCATTGTGTATGTCTTCCCAGATCCTGTTTGTCCATAGGCAAAAATACAAACATTGTAACCATCCAAAACGGATCTTATCAATGGCTGAGTGTCAGAAAAGATTTCGGCTGTCATAGAAATTCAGTCACATTAAGTCAAACAGTTAGGTATATGCTAATAAAAAGAAAACATATTATAAACAGTAACCATGAAGAGATAATAAATTAAGTTGAACATTAGCAAACAAAACAATATGAATTTTACTTTGTTTTTAGCTGTCAAGTTCATGCTGAGAATGACTAAAAACTAAGAACAATTCAATTAAGAGTGTAACAAGTTAAAAGTGTCATTGTCATTGATATTTGTGCAAGCACTATGTATGAATCTTAAAAGCTTCTCTTGTAATCAAGCAAAGAATGAGAATTTTTCTTTCCTTTTCTTCTTTTCATGTTTGGAATGATGAGACATATGACAGAAAGTTCTTCTAGGCCTAAGCATAACAAATAAAGTCCAAAAATTTAGTGGACATGATTAGTGAACTGAACCCTGATCCTATTCTACAAAACAAGAAGTTTCATTTGGAAGTCAGCATACACTGGGTGGTGTTTTCTCCAAAGACTTTGTTGAAAGCAAATATCTTCCTTGCATCTTTCCCCTGCTTATTGTGATCCACAATTACAATATTTCCATTTTCTCCAATATGCTCAACGGTTGATCTTCTGTCAGATTGCTTTGGTAGGAATGGCCTCACTCGGCAGTATACCCTAATATTACCTGTGAAGCCATAAAGATTGTAATCATTATGATAAAAGAGATACTAGTATCTTAAAGCATCAAATTATTACCTTTAAGATCTTGCACTTGATTATAAAGTAGACGATTTTCTTCAAGCAACTTCAAATATGAAGAACTGTTTAGTTTGAGGCCTTGTACTTGGCATTCTGAGGTGATAACACAGAGCCCAGAAAATAAGCTAATTGAATAATCTCATCTTAATTAATAAAGAAAAATATCAAGACTTATTTACCAAGCTTTTCGAAGTCCTCGTTCCATTTCTTCTGGCTGCATTCAACTTCATTTTTAATTTCATGAAAAGACATTTTCAATGTCTAAAAATTCAAAGTTGAAGGTTAGTTACTACTTGTCCACCAATCAGAGTGCTAGGTTACATATAAAATTACATTATGAAAGAAAGATATCAGGATTACATAGTAAATAATCTGCAAGTTCAGCACAAATTCAAAAAATGTAAAACTACTCATAAATTATGGATTAGCCTAGTGAATCATCAAAGCAAGTTTTTCTTTGCCGCCCTATATCGGGCTGTATGTACCGGTCCGATAGGGAACCAGCACGTGGACCGCACAGTACCAAGCAGTCCATAACAGGGGAGCCTATATCATGTGATACGGGGTCTGTACTGGGTAGAACGATCGGATTTTGACCATCACCGATGAAAGGCTAGGATTTGTTGAATTCAAACAGTCCATTTGACCATTTGAACTAGATCTAAGGGGGTTTTTAAACCCTTTCTACCCCCTCATTAGTCTCCTTTCACTCTCTCAAACTCTTCTATTCTCTCAATCTCTTTTCGTACTCACATCTTTCTCTCATTCTCACATTTGCATTCTCTTAAACTCCACAAAGTTGTGATTTGTTAATTGGATCAAGTTTGTGAGGCTAATTTAGGAAGATTAACATCTAAGTTTGAGGAAGAACACTTTGATTATGTAGTGCAAAGATTTTTGTTTATTTATGAGCAGTATTTTATGCATGCCACTAAACATTCAGATCATGGAGCTCGATGAGGTACTAGTTGAGTTTATATATGGAAGAGAAAGGGGAAGGCAGTGAATGATTTTGAATAGATACAATAGATCCCACACAACGTAGACATAAAGCGGAGCTCATCATATTCCTAGTCATTGTATTATGGAGAATCTTACGGCCAACAATAGTACGATGATAGTTGGTCATTGTTCTTCGAGTAGCAGTACAGCGATCAATCTTATAATACGAAGTAGCGGATCAGTGATGAAAGTAGAAGTCCAACATTCTCCAACCTCTGCACCAATACATGCCATATTGTACTTAACTCGAGATCCGCCTAGACATGTGGTTCATAATAATCAGACTACGACCATTACCACATTGATGAACCAATGACATATGATGTATCAGTATACTATATCGTGGGATCAATTTTAAGATTGGGTCCGTCAAACATATCATTTTGATCTATAGATATATAAGATCGAGGACCCCAATCCACTGTTCGTGGAGTCCTGTCATTCTTTATGGTGGTAGAAATGGATATATCCATCAATTGATCCATTTGATATTTCATTCATTTGAATCTTAATGTCTAACTCAAAATCTAACAATTCAAATCATTTCTTTTTAGATTATTCAATTTCAACTGAAGGACAATCCAAAACGTGCCACAAAGCTCAAAAAAGATATATACCATTATTCTTTCCTAATTTAGAATATTTTTTACTGAAATTATACTAAATTTACATTTATTTCCAACTTAAAAATCCTAATATAAGTTTTTTTTTCTATTTTTAGGTAATTTTAGGCATGCCTTGCTATGCCGACACTCGGCACACCAGTACGAGGTAGCACGTATCATGCCGCGCTAACCGACCAACATGTCAATTCGGACTGGTAAGACAAACCTTGCATTAAAGTATCTTGATTCATAAAGAATCTGACAATGTTTCTTTAATTAGAAAGCTTATTTATATTGTTATATTCTCCCTGCTAAAATAACAAAAACTTTGTGGAATAGTAGTTAATGCTTCTGAATGCTCTTTTCCCCTTTATATTGTTGTCATGTGTTGGAACACAATCCTAAATTAGATTATGTGAAATGCACATTCAATGACTGATATCAATATTTTGTACCTTAAGGCGTGAACATATGTAAATTTTGAAGCAAGATGAACTGATGAAGTATAAATAAATTGTTAAACGCTTCAATTTATTTTTCTATTCTCATTGGGAAAATATAGATATTATTTCATTTATTTATAAAGCATTTGCACATCTTCAAGACATTCTTTGAAGATATTACAAAACTACAAGAAAAATTTACAGGACTTGCACACAAGCATATATGGTTTACATATTAGTCAAACCGATAAAAGATATGCAATCTTACCTCTAGTTGTTTTTGTTGATTTTCTAGTTTGACCTCTCTATTTTCCATTAATGAAAAAGATGAATCACAAGTATTTCTTATAAGAAATTTTGAAACAGCTTCCATCAAATGTGCCTTTGTCACAGTTTTATTCTGACCCTTCATTGCCTCCTTCAAAAGCAAGCTGAGCTGTTGAAGATATTCACAAAGATCAAGATCTAGCATATAGAAATCTGGAGCAGGGTAAACTAGTATCCAGTGTCAACGATCTTGAAAATATGTAAAGCAAATCTGTCATCATTCTGATTTTACCTTATCTTTTTGAGATGCAAGAGACATATGGAATTCTTTAACAGCCTGATCGAGCACCAAATCAATAAACTACAAAATTTAAAACGAAGAAGTGAATCAAAGTGTTTAAAGTGCTTAAAGACATGAAGAAAATTGCTAACGTAAACATTTTTTTGTGGTCATAGAATTGAGGGATAAAACAGGTGATTAGCAAGAAAAGAGAATTTCAGATAGAACAATCTCTATTGCAATACAGACAAATAATCCTATGCAAATATTTATCAAGCACTAATCATGGCATCATCACTCAGCCAACTAATTATGCCTCTATTACATCAATGTTGCTGTTATCTAAGAATGTCAATAAAATATCTTTTATAGATTTCCATGTGTATGCTGCAACATTGAATTGATAGAGTACATTGAGGAGTAAGGAAATATTTTAGAACCCATGAGGGTAGTTGGGAAAGTGGTTCTGGACAGTGTTTTCTACAGTCTTTCCATCTACAAAAATATGTTTCCTACTCATTTATGGCTTACTTGTGTCTCCTATCTGTCTTGTAATAGGATGCAACAATGGCAAATAAAAGGTCCTGCATGGGCACCATCATCCATCACTGCCTCCAATCATCAAGCAGCTATGTGAGATGGGTAATCCATATGAAAAAGTGTTGCTATTGTGTCTATAATCAGGTCCACATATTAATGCACTTTCAGTCTAGAGGTAAAATGTAAAAAAAAAAACTATATAAATAAGTAAACTAAATGAAATTTAAATGATAACACGATGCACTTCCAGCATGTAGGCCACATATGCCATTATAGTTATATTGCACAAGGTTGTAAATAGATAACACAATTCAAAATTTTTACAGTCATAGGACATGAGAGCCCATTTAAAATGTTCTCAGTTTATTCAACTCTCCCATAATTTAGATTCATTGGGGCGAAAGAGAATATCTACCAAAGTGTCTTTGCTTCTTGACCAATTTAATGGTTGGCATGCTAGTCCTAATTTGTTAGGTTTTGTACGCGTGCCCCAATCATAATACTTGTAAATTTTAATTCCTTTTCTAGACTGAGAATGGTTTCAACTTTCAAGCAATTATCATGAAACATAACATTCGTTTCTCATGTATAGCATAGTAAAAGATCAATTGCGGAGAACTATATTATCTTATCAAAAATTGATGAAGAACATAGAACATTGTCTTATGCACACACTGAAAGAACTAATTATAGCCACAAACAAGCAAATATTGGCATAGTTATCAATAAATGTAATCAAAGCCATCAATCATCTCAATTTTTATGTTCTATGTGAGATATGCACAATATCTTCCTGCAATAGAATCAAATATGTAGCTATAAAAGTTGCAAATTCCTGCTATGGAAAGCACCAGTTAGATGAGAAGCATACAGATTTAAGAATCTGATAAAACAAACATGACCGAGTCTAATTTATAGTGTCAATCATCATGCCATCTTGAGTTGCTCTAGAAATTGTGTTAAATATTAGTCTAGTAGTCTGAAAACACAATCAAGCATATTCAACAAATTTGCATTTCTATTACTATAGAAAAGAATTTTATCTGGAGATAAGAAATCTAACAGTCATGTCACATAGAAACACGCACTACCTCACCTACCATTTCTACCATGGGAAAGTCTTCAGCATCACCACACTCTGCAAGGAAAGCTTTTAAAAGTTGGATGCCAAATTGGTCAAAGAGGATATTAAGGGCATTAGAAGTTTTGGACTCTTCTAGGGTGGCTTCAGCAACCAGATGTAGAAATTCAGAAAATTGTTGGTTGTTCTGCAAGCTATAATCATCTGCTGGCTCATCTGAACTTCCACCACCAAGAAAAGAGGATTGCAACCTCTGGCTTAATGTTGTGATCTTGACAAGCCCACCATACCTCCAGACACCAACTCCACCAGCTAGTTTCCACTCATGATATCCTTTGAGACAAAGGATACAATCCACAACCTTGTTTGATGAGCCACCCTGTCCATGAATGCCAATTAGATACAAATGCATTTTTCTGTTCAAATATGTACATCTTGATTCTTCAATATTAAAAAACAGAGTTTCAAATGAAGTGGCAAGATTATTAATTGATAACATAGTTATCGAGTAAATGTACCTTTTCTAAATCTGATGCTTCAAATGTCAGCAGCTTCATGTCCCCAACAGCAACAAGAAAGTTCAACATGTTCTCAAAATATTGAATCGCAGATTGAGCTGCTGCATCAGTCGACTGAATAGTAATAACAGGATTCTCTACAACCTATTACCAAACCAAACAAGCATCCCTTTAGGAGTCAGGCATTTCAAATATCATTTAACGAATATCAAACAAACAGAACCATAGAATATAGTTTACTAGATAAAAAATCTATACCTTTTTCCCCATTATTCACAAACTTGACGTCATTATGCACATCTAAATTAGTACTTAAGCAATCCACAACCAGATCGTGGATGGAACCGGAATTGAGAACGAGAGCATCGCAGCCGAAAGTAAGCGGTTTGTGAAGAGAAAATATTTGGGCGAACCTTTGGGACAGCGCCGGGATTGACTCGGTTAAGGACGTTGCAGAGGATCAGGCCATTGCGCAGAGCGAGGCAGAATTCCTCCTCCGTGGGTTTTTCCGGCAGGGTTTCCGACGCTCCCTGGTCCATTTGCCGCATCCATTTCGCTGCTTGATATCTTCTTGAAGCTAATTTTCATTAAAAAGGAAATAAGCATTAGAAATCAATTCCAAGTAATACAAGCACAAAGAGGACGGAGGATAAGAGAAAGGACGAAGAAGAACAAGGCTTCTCTCTTGGCGTCGCTTTGTGAGAGGACAATGTTTCCCGAGTCTTGTCTTCCCGACTCGGGAAGCGGCCCCGTTCCCGACAATGTATGTCTATCCGACATATCTGACATCAATGGCTACTAAATTTACATCACAAAGATTCAGTGTTGGCCCAAAGTCAAACGCTTTATTACGTCATCCTTGACATTAAGATCTTAAGTAAAAATTGAAGATGCCTTACGAGATCACTCTACGATGATCATATTCCGTCTTCGGCATTTATTCATAAAAAAAATTATCACATTCTTAATTATTAAAATATATATATATAATTTATCAGGTAGGATTCGAAAATCTAACGATTTAAGCTAAGGCACACTTCACAGGTGTAAATTCAGTAATCGAATTAAATAAAAATTTGAGAAAATCCAAAAGAGAAAGAAATGAAGTTTAACTATAGCCACTACAGTCAACATTTTAACTAGACTTTTGTTGACAATACATGCGGTCTCTAATCAGAATTGTATGCTTATGACTGTATAGTCTAAATCTGTGTTGAAAAAATAATAATGATATTTATTTTCCTTTATGATAAGCAAGTAGGTTTCTAGGTTCAGTAATAACATGTGAACCAAATAAAGTCTGGGGGGGCCATTTGGCACTACCTCTGTTTCTTTTGCATGAAAACAATAAATGAAGAATCGATAAAAGTATTTACTACCATTTTTATTTTTTTCTAAGCATTTGTATCAACTCCTGATGGTCTCAACAACACCTGAGCTTTGGATCTTAGGAACATTAATTTTGTACTTTTTACAGTTGTGTTGAGCCAGAAAAGTACTTGCATTCATGCAAAAAAATAAATTAAGGTCCATTTGAAGGATAATATTTTACTTTTTCAAGCACTAGAAGACAGATCTACACACACACACACACAAAAAAAAATTTATTGATATGAAAACACAACCATTCTTCGGGTGATTTTTACGAAGCAACAGCAGAGCAGTAACTAAACACCACTCTCTTGATCGTAGAATAAAACAAACCGACGAAATCCTTGCTTTTCGTGATAAGTATGTTTTAATCGCATATATATCCTTCTAGCGGAAAATAATTTACCACCAAAGATGCTAAAGTTGCCACTAGCAGCTCTTTAGGTCTTGATCCAGTGAGCATCATTGCTTCTGATCTTAATAGATCCATTTGCCATGTAGTTTCTACTTTCTACTATCTGAGATCTGATTTGCTTCCACACTCGTTCCCAGTGCAGCAAAGCATCAACAGAGCAATGTGACCAGAGATGTCTCAGGTTGTGCGATCACAGCTTTATATATGTGCAAGATGCGGAAAGAGAGGCTAGTAATGCATACCCGCTTCTTCTGCCTTCCGAATAGCCAGCTCGTCGGTGATGCTCTGATCAGCTCTGAGCTCCTTCAGCCCCCGTCCTCCTCGCAGTCCTATAATCTTTCCTAACAGCGCCATTGCAGTCCTCCTCCTCCTCCTCCTCTCCTTCTCCTGCTGCGAGGTGGCAATGGAGATCTGAAGCTCGCTGTTTGCAAGCGCGAACGCAGAGAAGAAAGGGATGGGAGAAGACGAAGGAGGAGAGCAGAGTTCTCGTGTTATGTGTGGGGGAGACACATTTGAAAACTCAACGGTGGGTTTCTTTAATCGGCTTCACAGTGTTGGAGAATCTGGCAGTTGTTGAACTCGATTCGCATCTGCTCTCGCTGCTAGCTCAGCGAACAGCGGTTCGGACTTACGGAAGGCCGAGAAATTTCGACGTGTGTCCCACGCGGGCATCAGTTTTTGAAAACCATGCAACCTGAATGTGCCACGTGTGCGGTGACTTCGATGTCACGTGATCCGAGATCAGCAGTGTACGTATTCTTTTCTGAAGTGTAATAAATGCCGTTTGCAACCCGTTAACCTGCGATTCACTACTGTTAGAGGGGGGGCCCAGCGGCCCCCAACTGCTATCTCCAATCACTAAGCAGGTTGGTGACACGGTCAAGCACCAATGGGTACGTAGAAGGTTTGGTGGGACCGCCGTGAGAATAAGCGGGTCCACGGGATCGAGAACGACACCGCGGGCTCGTGGGTTTGAAAAGATCGACCGTTGGCATCCTGTCCACGTTAGGATTTTAACTAACTTAAACTAATTCTACTTGAGAATGTTAACTACAGACATCTCTAAGATGATAAAAAGAGAGACACCTCTAAGATGATAAAAAGACAAGGGTGTTCTCATCCTTTAAGAATTATTAGATAGGGTCAGAGTGTGAATTTATCTAAATTTGATTTAAAACCTCCTTAAATCATGTAAATATAGAAATAATAAATTTTTAACCAAAAACATGAGAATATTAGTGGAATAATAGAATCGGGAGTCATTTTTGGTCATCACATCTATCAGTCGATGCCCAATTAAAATTAAAATTGATGATAAATCCCTCGGATGTGAGAGGGTAAGACATGCATATATGTATGGAGGTAGATTTGTCCCAACCCCTCAAGCAAGGGTTGTGGATTGGGGAGAGTGTTTTCAAGTATGCTCGTGATTGAGTCTTGATCACTTCCTTTCAGCTTTAAAAGGAAAATTAAAGTTTATCACCTTATGTATATGTTAATGATATGCTGTTAAGAGGCTTTGACTAGTCAAAAAATTAATCTAATTAAAAAACATTTCCTCAATCCATTAGTAGAGCCATAGGAGAACCATTTGCTTCAAATTTAATATGAATGATGGGACATACCTATTAAAATACCTTTATACTTATACAGTCCATAAGAAAATCTCATATTCCCTTTATAAGAGTATGTTTAAGAGTGTTGACAGCAAACTTATTACTCGACAATGCTACCTTCTTTCTCAAGGTTATTCTTTGAGGCAATCGATGGCAATTGTCATAAGTAAGGTTTACAAGCTTCAAGAAGAAAGCAACGAGGACAACCATGTGAGACTCATTAGATTATGTAGTGATGACCACCAAAAGGAAAGCAGTCAAAAAGTATACGTGTAATTTAAATAGCCTGTCCAACATTATTCCACCCTTAGCACACAATAACACACGAATAAACCAGCAAGACAAAACTACATGATGGGACAAGAATATGGACTGGGAGTACTGCAGCCGTGTTCATAGAACACCACCGGCGGACATGGAGGGTAATTGGAATAACATGGCCACCCAACCTCCACTCCCTTCACCACCGGTGGTGGCTTTTCTGGCTCAGTCTTCGCTTTCACTTCCTCTACTTTGACTATATACGCATGCCCTACTTTCTTCCTCAGGGTGCACGTCAAGTCAGCGGGATCGACGCCATCTCCGACGAGCACCAACTGATCCTTGTCCTCCCCTTCCACTGCGACTGAGTCAACCCCTTCTGTCATAGGATCACAAAAAACTTGGATTCAGCCATCCGTAATCGAGTAAGTCGTACTATATGCTCATCTGAGTAGTTTCAGCAACATATATACCTGCTGAAGCAACAAGCCGCATTGCTTTGGAGCGGCATTTGTTGCAGTTTATCTGCACTTTGATCACTATCTTTTGCTGCAATGACAAGGCTATTGATTTGAGTACGGAAAATAGTCTCTCTCATTTGCGAAAAGAATCAAGCAAAACCAAACAACATACTATTGGATGTGGGGCATACCTTCATGCTTCTGTCTCTTGATGACGGAGAAGAGACTGATGTGTCTGTGTTTGATCCAAATGAGAAGAATTCGATGACTATGGCGAAGAAGAGAAGACAGCTATTTATATACACGATGTCGTCACTGTTGTTCGTCGATATAAAAAGACCAAGAAGGCACTATTACAACCAAGTCAATGCATATTATTTAAGTCAAGACAATTCAAAAGTCGTCGATCAGCTTCCAGACTTCGTTGACTCTAAGCAGGAACATGCAGAGCATGAGCTTCAACACATACAGCTACCACAACAACCGCGTGAAGAAGTCTGAATTCTCCACTTGAGAACTCAGTCAGTCGAGTGCATAAAAGAAAGACCAAGTGTTGACTAAAATTAATGGTTGCAATCCCTTCCAAGATGGTTCGTAGCGTGGAATTATAATTCGGAAGTATTTTATTACAAGTAGACCAGAAAAGTCAAAGCACGTACTGGAGGTTGACGTAGTGATTGACCGTGTGCACTCTTCATCTTGGCCCACACTTGGGACTCGTTGGTTCCGATCTGATTCGTTTGACCCAGTGGGTAAACCAGTTCGGAGAAGGTTGACTTTGACCCGTTTTGGGTGGATCGGCTAGCGGTGCAGACAAATAGGCACCGTCTATTAATGGCATATATCGTCACCGTCTGCACACTCGACGTCCTTTACTTTCTATCTCAGTTTCTTCTAACGGCCACTCACCACCAACGCCGCCCTGCCGTCGGAGACGGTGGCGGACCTTCATTCTCTGGACTGTTACCGACTTCTCCGACTACCTCCCCAACCTCACCGACTCCATCGATTGGCGCCCCTTCTACTACCCCGTCCGACGTCAGCCTCAGCCACATTATCCTCGAACCTCACCTCCTCGCCTTCCGCACCCGATGGCTCTGCCCGACGATCTACTTCTAGGTTCCGGTGGCTAAGTTCACCTGCGACGGGCTCTGCCCCGGAATGAACACAGTGATCGGCGAGTTGGTACTGGGCCAGTGGAAGCTATATGGAGTGCCGTCGGACGGAGAACCGCCATCACAAGTGGGCGTCACGTAACGGCTCTCGTCACGTCCAATGGCGGCTTTGACATCAAGAAGACCAGTTACACGGCGGAGATTCAACCATTCAGTGTTGGTGATCGTATTTGCGCAGACAGTTATCTTCCGATGCGACAACTTGTTCTTGATTGGTGTGCAGTTCCTCTGGATTCTAAAGCCTTCGGTTTCTGGATTTGTCTTACAGGATAAAGACTGATGCACAAAACATCTCTATCGTTGAAGCACGTTGTAGTGTTATTTGTTCCGAAGTTACAGCACAAATGAAAGCAAAGAAATTACAGAACAAAAAACTTGCTTGCTTGCTTCCCATTTCAGTGATACATGAGATTATTCAGTTCAATAGCAACCATCCTCGCAGCAGACTTTGCCGCAATGGATCAATGGTCTCCAAATGAACCAGCACCACCTGCATCCTTTAGTGATCAGAAACATAAAGCATCTTGTTAGAACGAGGTCTCATGCAAAAGCAGAGCAGAATGTGTTTGACAGTAATGTAAAACAAGCATACTCCACTCATCAATGAAACTTAAGTTCCTGTGGGACTGCTGACCACAGAATCTCAAACCTAAACTTATTGTTGTTTCTAGTCTTCGAGAAGTAGAGTGATATCGATTCATAGGCAGCATGATAAAAATGCCAGGAAATTTACCTTGTGGATGAACGTCGTTAGCTTTGGTCTCCATTTGTGCACTTGAGCCAGGTTAGAAGCAGCAGGAGAGTGTTTCTCTTCATCTTCACTTCACGGCAAGGAAGAGCACCTTCAAGCTGCTGCTCATATAACTCTTTAATGCCACTTCATTCGAGAAAGTGAATTGCGTTTGACGCTTCGTCAGAAGGACATGGATGCAGACGACAAGAACTTAGCTGGAGATTCTTCTTTATCTGAAACCTCTTGTTGTATGTATTCTTTGGAGCTACCTCAATAAGTCTAGGATCAGCCAAAGAACTATGATTTCTTACATATTATTTGCAAGACAACACCGAAGAAACATCACGATTGGAATGTTTATAGATGATGGTCAAAGTTTTTCATAAACCACATGAACTTGTTGTTCATTCTTTGCATTGATAAAAAGGTAACACAAGAAGCATAAGAAGCCTGACAAATATTGGGTACTTAGAAGAGTTACTAGTGAATGTAATTATTATCGACCAAGTAAAATTTATTGTTAAATCAGATCAAAATCTTTCTCAGTTCCCAAGCTTACAAAAATAAAAGGAAATAATCATGTGTCTCCAAATAGAGTTTTTATTCCTAAAACATAATTAGTGTACAACTGCAACACTGACAAGAAGACAACCATCACATCCATGTGGAAGAGTTTATCCGAGGCCAAAAATGGCAGTTTATCCACAAGAGGAAGCAGACGCTTGAACCTCAAACAAAACATGTTGAGTAATTTTGAAGGATCCTTTTCAGATAAATTATTTCACCAACTCTCAGTCCAAGAACATACATCTATTGTAGATGCCAGAAAAAATACAGGCTATCTGAAAGCTTAAACAAAGGACTCCAAGCCAACTGATCAAAAACATGCTTATCTAATGTCGTATCCAAGGCAATCTTAGCTGATAATCATCTTGTTAAAAAAGGAAGCTTGCTCTGGAAAGTACTCCATCAACTCATCCTTGGTCACCCAGACAAAATCTTTGCACTCTCCAATCTGAAGTTTGCTAGTACCAATTACTTGCGATTTGAAAAAGAACCGCTGAAAAAAGACAATTGTCAGAAAAGCAGAAAAGAGAAAACAGTTCTGAAATGTCTTGTGAACTGGATTGAGATGTACAGGGAAACATAAATTTCTAAGTCAATTATAGACAAGATTGATGAAAAAAATTATCAATCATAAGAATAAATAAAGTAAGGCTGCAAGTATAAGAAATCAAAATAAGCAAATCTTCATTTTGAGAAAGAATAATTAAAGGGAAGCTATGCTATTAACCTTAAACAAGGATAAGAAAAACATCTTCATGATAGTCAACACATGAAAAAAAAGCTGCAAATATAAACACCTACCTTAAAAAGTGGCAAGTCTTCTTTTGGTTCCACAACCATTTGTGCCATTGGAGCGTTGCCCACAAAATATGTATTATTGAGCCCTCCAATTACAGATTTCAGTGCTGATTCTGCACACTGCAGATTAACAATTTCAATCAGCTATCATGAAATAGAACTCTGAGAATAACACGGTTCTAAATGAAAACGCAAATAAAAAGTCACATTTTGTATCGATTTAAGTGAGAAAAGGTAGTACCAGACGCAAAGTTTCTTCATTTTCATAAACCTTTTCTGGAAAATGCCAAACAGGTTCCCTATCAGGAGTTCCATATGTGCTGCCATACAGGAGAAGATAAAGTCTTCTATCAAGTGCCCTTTGCAGTGACCTAAAAGAATCAAACAGAAACCCACTATGTTATTTAGTTTGTGATGGCAAAGTGAAAAATGTATTAATGAGCTTGAATAAAGTTGGGTTTGTCAAGTAGGAAAAACCTCTCAAATATCAAAACAGAATGCTGTAAAGAACTCACAAGTTATGTTTCAACCATGAATTCAAGCATAACATCTATATAAGAAAATATTTATGTGTCTTCATATTTACTTGCAACAACAAAGTGTGGCTTGCACCAGCCATCACGAAGCACAGTCACTGTTACAAATTCTACCAGCATGGAAGCCTATGCCATGCCAAGTGTGTAACAGGACACCCACTTCATAATTTTCGGCTTGTGCTGACTGGCATGGAGCCCTACCATCCGAACTTGTTAATCACGGAAAACGAAATCCTTGCTATCATGTTAATGCACACAAAGCAAAACCAGCTTGAGATACATCAGCTATCATGGTAAAATCTGCATCAGAAACTGACGTGCTAGCAAAATCCAGCAAGGAACAGATGAAAATGTTTGTGTGAAATATGGAATGGCACAAAATTAGCCAGTGAATATTATGTTAAAATTGCCAAGCTAGGCATGTTCAATATAATGAATAATAACTACAGAACAAACCTTAAAATGATAGTTCATTGAGAAAGCTGTTAAAGGTATGACCGAACATTAGCATCAGAATGCAATTTTGCACAAACAAAATGGGTGAAATTAGTTTGGGAACTTTTATTACCACGATACTAACTGCAGAAGAAAACAACATGCTAGCAAAATCTTCAAACAAAAGACACAAAAACTTATGTAAAATATAGCACAGCATGAACACCTGCCAGGAAAAACTAACAGCATGAACACCTGCCAGGAAAAACTATGTTAAAATTGAAAAACCATGCATTTTCGAGAAAGTGAACTTTAACTATAGAACTAACTTTATAAGATTAGATAATAAAAGAAAATATTAGAAAAAAGTTAGCATGGTCAATTTGGCATCAAACCTTGCAATTCCAAGAACCAGCATCCAGGCCATAATTTTAAGTGCCAAATTGTAGTACATGTCAAAGAGAGGAACTTACTCAGCTATTTTCTTTTCCAGTGCTAGATTTGCAACGACAAAAGTATTGGGTTCAAAGGTAGCAACTTATCGAAGATACAATACTCATCAGAATGGTTCCTTATCATTTCATAAACATATCTCATAAGGCATCTTCTTATAACTTTTAACAGAATGTTAATTGTAAAACAGGAGCACAGTTAATTTAAGTAGGTGCCTTTAGAGTATCTCTCCAGATGCCTTTTCAATTGAAAGGTAATTTCTGTAACACAGCTCGAGTAATGGTCAGTATTCTTACAAAAAGTTGAGGAGTTAACAACAAAGTATCCTGAAAATCGGAATGATTAAAGTGAAGTTGGCGAGTTCAGGAGTTTTTGAGATAAATCAAAAAATAATGTCTTCATCAAAAGGTGAATGTAGTTGACAGCAATTTTTTTGGAACTTGATGCTTTGTTGTTGTGTTCCAGTTTATGCTATCTTCCATTTAAGCACACAAAAAAAATTTTGACAGCCAAAGAGAAAGCAAGTTTAATATTAGAGGATAATGTTTCATGGTATATATAAAAGGGAAGGAGACTATTAGCACAACTTCTTTGACATTGAACAATGTCAAATTTTGTCTGACAGTCTTCAAACATGGATTTGCAATGGAATATCCCAAAAATATATCAAAAATAGAAAACGTTGAAATGGAAGGAGACTATTAGCATAACTTCTATGACACTGAACAATGTGAAATTTTGTTTGACAGTCTTATAAGATGAATTTGCAAAGGAATATCCCAAAAAGATATCAGAGAATAAGAAAATGTTGAAATGGGGCAATCAAGTGTATTAAGCTTGAATAAGAACTGAGATAGTATATTCAGTCCACATGACTGGTCATGACAGAGAAATCTATGATCACTTAATAAGAATCAAATCGATAAGACTATTAAGCTCTTGATGTATCGCAAAGAGTTCCAATACGATAAAGGGGTGTACCAATGCACAAGGTTTCAGCCAATGCAGGGTCCGGGAAGGGCCAATGTCCACAATTTTACCTCTAAATATAAAGAGAGGTTGTTTTTGCAATTTGAACCTAGTCTCTCTGGTTGCAAGGGAACAACCTTACCATTTTACTAAGCTCCACCCACAAAGAGTACCAGTATGATCTTCAAAAAAAAAAAATTGCAGTCTCTCATGGTTTATCAACATAGTTGACTGCAACTCATGTTGGTTCCATTTGTATATTAGACTGGTCATAGGCCACAGAGGTAGAAACAAAGTATGCAAAAGCAAACACAACGTAAATAAGATCCGGGTATATGGGGCTAGATGTTTGACGTCATTGCTTCACATTCACCATCATTGACAAGAACGTCAGGCAGTTTTGCAGTTCTCATGCAGTAGTACTTCCATATATTTTGATCATAAGATGCCAACAAAAACTGAAATTTTTTTGAATAAAAATATAACGTCAAGCAAATGCAGCGTGAAAATCAAACCCAGATTTACCTTTTATCATTAGTCTTGTCAGCTTCTGTGATCCTTGGAGCAGGTACATAATCAGTTTGATAGTCACCTTTCCCCCTATTAAAACAATAAGCATCAATGTGGACAGATTTCAAAGTATATGTTTTAAATTAAATAGGAAAATTACACTAGAAAACATAATGTTTTACAGTGCCAGTGAGTTTACAGGTCTTAGCATTATACCAAATATTCAAAAAGAACATAGAACTGTGTTTCTTAACAATCAATTGAAAATAAAATCCAGTATTCATCACAAAAACATAAATATAAACTAACATTGCCTCCTATCAAAGTAACACCATGAGGAACATCTAGTTACTAATATTTACCTGTGCTAATCACATTCAACTTTCCTTTGCAGAGTATAATAAACAGTTCTTTCTGTAATTATCCACCTGGACCTAATGCTAGAGTTTGTAAAGCATTGATATGTATCCATTTGTCTTCTGAGGCTTCATTGTACAATTTAGATAATTAACATGTCACATAATCGTTTCATAAGCTAAGGTGAAAAACATAACTATCAGCTTGTTTGTTGGCCCATAAACATTTCATAAATTTTAATTTAGAAAGCCACTTTGAGAAAAACCAAATCATTATAACTTCTTAATCATAAAATCAGATCCACAAAGTACAGACGACAGACAAACAAAAAAACAAATGAACCTTACCTTGCATCCGCCTTTCCCAAGACCTCATCAGGGTACTTCCGACGATACTGCTGTCTCCATCGAAACCTGCAAAATATGTTCCACAATCATCCAATAAACTCCGTCTATTCCCATTCACAATAGGCTAAAGAGGGAGAAAAGACAAGTACAAGAATCCATGAGCAACTAAAACAGTAGCCCCGATCTCATTCTCGTTAAAAATAAAATCTTTCGAACAGAAACGGAACGAATCGGACCCGACGAGAGCGATGGAGGATTAGAGCTTACGAGAATTCTCGGAAGGCGTAGACGATGGGCTCGATCTTGGGGATCACAACTGGGAGCCGCTCGAAGAGCACGGCGGCGACAATCTTGTCCGAGCTGCTGTTACTGATGCCACTGACGGCAGTCGATGAGGCGAACCGCCGGGATCGGAGGAGGAGCGGAGCCACAGATCGCCGCATCTCTCCGCCGCCTTAACCATGTTGGGTTTGCGAAATCCTCATTAAAACCCTGAGGGATGAGCAACGCACCGGTACTGAGCCCAAACCAACGATTCCGATTCGGACTCGCACTAAGGAAGTAATGAGGTAGGCCCTCTCGCTGCCTTATCTGCGGGGTCCACGGTGAGATGATCTCTCGCGTATAGAGAACCACGTCGGATGAGAAAGATATTGGGAGCGTTCATTGGTATCGTTAGGAGGGCCGCGTTCTCTTTATCTTGTGTAGGAAGGATCCTCTCCATGATGCTCATATTTAAAGCTCCTCTAATCTAATCTCAGCCTTCCATTTCTCCCTTTCCATATCTCAACCATCCATGTGTCAAATGACGTGTGATTGAACAACTATAGGTAGGCCATCGACGGGGCTCGCACTAGCGGATGGCTGAGATGTGAGGGTAGGAGAGATGGAAGGTGCGAGGATGAGAGACTTGGAGAGAGAACTCGGCCTGTGTGGTTTGGAGAGGATCGCAGCCCGCCCTTGTTGGAAACTGCGGATAAACCTCGTAATTTTTTCATCACACTCCGTCTCGAAGCAATCCTGAAACCGAATCACCCTCAAGCGATCGATCTTTCTTCCTCTCGATCTATCTTCGATCGCATTGATCTCTTGTTTCATTGCCTCGGTCGATCAGGGTTTTCGGATCTGGGCTTCGTTGCGTGGAAAGATGGCGGAGATACGATTGCCTTTTCAAGTACATCATCATCGGCGATACAGGTCGTTTTCTGCTCGGTACGCGAGAGTCGTCTCCTGAGTCAGTTCTTTCGGTGAGTTGTACTACCGGAAACAATGATTCCCTCTTTCTTGATTCTGGATTTCTTCAAGGATACATCTCTGCTAGTGTATTGTTGGTAGGATACGTAGGACAAGATTAATCAATTTGATCTGGGATCATGGTCTTAGAATTTGTGCATCAATCTGTAATGCGCATTTCCTGCTTCAATGCCTACTGCTGGCCATCTGCAAATTTGGACGGTTTTTGTTGTAAGTTAGTTCTTTTTGGGATTTTCGGATTTCAATATTCGTTTGTAGTATTGTTCGACGATGATGCACTCCTTTTTGCTGCATTCCTCTTTGATTATTCAGTTCATGATATCATTCTGTAAATTAATTTCTTTGATGTGACCTAACAAATTTGCAGAAAATTTAGTTGCTTGACGGGAAGAAACTACTTCATTAGATGAACCAGCCAGCAAAATGGTATGGACTCTAGTTATGATCATTGCTTTTACCAATAAAGCAATGTGTAAATTCGATTGTTCTTTTGCTTGCTATATGTGAATTGATGATATGCCTCTTCAACCAGAATGACAAGCATTTGACGCAAAGCTTTATAGACTGGACAAGGATCTTTCACATCAATCACCATATCTTATATAAGGTGATTCTGGTGCATTGCTTGTCCATGACATCACCAGGTAGTCATTACATATTAGATACAATGAATTCAAGATTCTAGGACTGTTCGTTCATGAGTTCATTATCAGGAGGGAGACATTCAATCATCTCGAAAGCCGGCTGGAAGATGCTCGATCATGTTCACAGAAGCTGCAGCACTGAGGAGGGATAACAATTTGCCAAAGAGCCTGGCTTGATCTTTATGGAAGCCTCGGTAGGAATTGCACCCGATGTAGAGGAGGTGAGCTTGTCTGGTTGTTCTGTGCTCATTGTAAAGCTCCCAATACATAAAGTAAAAGATGTCCTACTGCTGGCAATATTCCTCATTTGTTATTAGTTTCCTCGTCATCAATATTCTGTGTCAGCAATTGTTTCTTACATCACCTATATACGGTGCACCAGTTAAAATTCTTTGCCTGAAACAATTACATGATTTGATTAATGACACTTTGGAAATTGGCAGGTATCTGACAGTTGTTGACCAGCACTGGAACCATTGAATTCACTTGTTTGGCTCATCCTCTCCACCTTCTCTTCTCTATTAGCATGGGCTAAGATTCCTGCATAACTGCATAACCAATGGTTTGATCAATCATCAACCACAAACTTCCTGACAACAGTGTGGATTGGGTGGCTGTACTCGAGTTGAGTAGTTCGATGGACGATGCTGAATAAAGAAAAGGATGTGGAAGAGCCTACCTTTGTGAAATATCATTATTATTATACACAAGCTATCATCCATCAGGTAACGGCTATCTTTATGAATCTATCTTTTTTATACGATTAAAGAACCAAATTATCAAAGCTAGATATCACAGATCCAAATAAAAAAATTAAAACACGCAGAGATCTAAGAAATAAGAAGAATCCGTTCTTCAGAAAGCAGGAGGGGCGCCGCCGGGGAAGAAGAGCCGCCCACCGGGGAAGCCGCCTCCCTGTGGCGTGTCGTCGTGCAAGGCGTCGCTGATCTTGTGGAAACCGTGGAAGAAGACGTCGAAGCCGAAGACGAGCCCGACGAGGAGGATCACCAGCAGCAGCATGAAGCACAGGCAGCAGCACCGGCTCGGGCACCACATAATGATCGATCTCTTCTCTCCTTTGCCAATCTTTATCAAACAGGCAACAGAAAGCCAACACGAAAGAGAAAGGTTCTCTCTTTCGCAGGATGAGGAGGGGTTTTGGACCTTGGAGAAGTGTGTGTGTGTGTGTATATATATATATAAGGGACAGATGAAGGGGCTCCAAGTTTGATACGGTGACGGTGACGGCTGTAGTGGCAAAAACAGGCCGGTACCGACGCATTGGATTCAGAACGTACCTGGATCGGTGGGACCCAACTCTGGAACCACCGGTTCCTCCAATCATAGACCAGGTCTCCGACGGAGTCCGGAAGTCTCAAGTGACCGACGAGGTAATTACGTGACTTGGTAGTGAATACGTGGGTCCCGGTGCCTCTTCTGAAACATGGGTCCCAGTGATGTCTTCGATCAAGGCCCTGGTAGCGCCGCGGGTAACTGGTAGGTAAGAAGATGAACAAAATTATTTTGGATCATATATTTTGATAGGGGACCATGAATATGATAATTATTTACTTCATTTTTTTTTTTTAATGTGAAGTGAGTTCTTTTTAGTTTTGGTAGAATTGGTGAGAAAATCATTGGTTTTTTTTTTTTTTGGTCTTTGTTATACATTTTTAAGATCGTTTTCAAGTCTGCACCAGTGTTGCACTTCAACTAAGTAATGAGATTGAGATTGACAAGAATTTGACCTGACACCAACACCTCTTACGGATCAATGTATATCCAACTTAGAATTGTTAACGTAAACTTTGTTAATAGGAGGTTTTTCAATTACATAGTCTCACAGCTGGATTAGGATGAGGTCATTGAATCGGATCATGCAAGCTGTTATTTCATGTTAATTTCTTTCCGAGCATTTTAACAATCCACACAGTTTTCACTAGCATATCGTGCAAGAGGTTGCTTTCGTAAGATCAAATAATTAATATCAAAATTTATGACACGTAATCGTAATGTGTCATCCTAGTTATCCTTTATCCGTATATAAAGATTCAAAGTAGAGAAATACAATATTCCTTCTCATTCGTTATGGCAATAAAGACAATCATAAACTTTCTTCTCTTCCGCAACGAAGACAATTCTAAACTTTTTTCTTTTCTTTTATGACAACAAAGAACATCATAAACTTCCTTCTCCTCCTTCTTAAGACATAAAAACTGAAAAAACTCTTTCCTTTCTTAAACTACTCGAGCTCATATTTGGAGATCTCATATTACTAACTTGAGTGTCAAAGGAATCAGGTTAGGAAATCTCCCCCACTCCGAATTTTCATACGGGTGTCATATCGAGAGCACGATACTTCTACCTTAAGAGCTTGACACATTCATCTCGGAACTATCATGGAGTTATCTCGGAGTCATCTCAGAGCCAACTCAAAGCCATCTAGGAGCCAATTCGGAGTCACCTCGAAGACACTTTAGATAATCATGTATATACGAATCCAAACCATGTCGTGTTGGCCAATATGTCAATAAATTTTTTTCCTAACAATTTATCGCTAAAAGGAGGGCCTACTATCCCAGGAACGTCCGCCTACTAACCCTCTCAACGAATGCTCCAACAAAAATACTTTACCTCCAACCTACAACATTTTTACTCATGAGGTTGTTGAGATCGGGTCGGGAAACCTCTCCAAACCTTGGTCTTCATGCAGGTGCCACCTTAGGAGCATAATACTTCTATCTCGGAAGCTTGATATTTCCATCTCGGAACTATCTCGGAGTCATCTAAGATTTACCTCAGAACTATCTTAAAGTCATATCGGATCTATTTCAGATAATCCTACATACACGGGTTTGGACAATATCGGACTAACCAAAACATCAACAATATACTTCCTTAACAATAGAAAAACTCTACACCTGATGTCGTAGTATTCCTATCAAATGTAAATCGGATATCTCTTGGCTAAGCTGCACAGGTCTGATGTGCTTTTATTCTGAGTTTATGTCTCGCATGTATCAAGTTGCAGTTAAAGCTGGTCTTCTCGATTTCGCGGACTTCGAATCGTTCTAGATGCTAATTAGCCCTAGTGTTTTGAATCTCAAGCGTTTTATTTGGACTCTCTCTTCATCCTCCTCTTAGTTTGTCAAAATAGAAAAGTAGCATATAAATTTGAATTCTTATTAGCAAATTTATTGAAAAAGTATTTTTTCGATTGGTGTCTTAACTTTGATATGTCGAAACGACTCTCGTCCTTTGTATTAGATCAGTTTGTCTACTTTGATATACCAAAAAACACTTCCATCCTTTGCACTATATCGGCTCGTTTACTGTAATATCAGCTATAGTGTTTTTTAATAGAGGCCCTACTGTTTTCGACATCTTCATAAAAGTACTTAATTTACCAACCTTAATTGAGTTTCAAATAAGATATTTTTATCAAGGAGAACATACAAAAGAAATGGACTTCTATGTCAATTATGATATTTTTAATGGAGTTATGGTATTTTTGTTAATGTACCAAGGATACCATAATCCTATTCAAAAATACTGTAATTGATATATATAGATTAATTATCCAATGAAAAGATTAAAAAAAATCTATCAAGGACATTTTTGGGATGCAAGAAAATATTAACATTAATAAAAAAATAAAATAAAAAGGGACATCATGTCACGGACAAAGTTGATGTTTGATGTAATACTTATATATATGTCTGTGTCATTTGGTTTGTTCATGCTTTGCACAGTATATACAGGGATGGTCCAAGGCTTAAAGGCCCCATTTTAGTTGGGTTTGATGGCCTTTTTAGGTTTGTAAATAAAGTTTGTGTCATGTGGATAGATATTCGATCTGTAGTGGACCATTTTGACCCTTTGTTGTACAATTGTTCAGAGCTTGTAAAGTTTGTTTTAATTTACATTGTTTATGAAGTGTTTTCGGAAATATTTGTTTGTGGATCCCGAGTGAAACGTTTTCTCTAATCCGTTTTCTCTTTTGTAGGTTTTAAAGGACCATGGGAGACTTTGAGGAGACTAACATTTACAGACGAACACGTAAAGGTGTCGCACACTTAGGCAAAATTAACTAAGTCCGTGATATTCAGTCGAAAAAAGATAACTTTTTTTAGGTATTGACTTGTATTATCTTAACTTTAAACCACAATATTTTGTTAAAGAAAAAAAAATAGTTTTAGAGGTTAGAACGGCAGAATGATACATCAAGTCTTTTTTGGCCTTTATGTTTCGCAATATAATAATATATCCACCATCATCTTTTTCTCTTGCAGCTGACACTCTCAGAATCGCAAGTTTCTGGCATCAAATATACAGATCCAAAAATTGGTGTCAAGATTTCTGCACAAGTATATGTTTACCAGCAAGCTTGATGATCGTAAGTTGTATTGATGCCATAAAGAAAACAAAAGATGGCAGTATTCTTCCCTGCGGATCTACAAGGTGGAGTTTTGTTGTCCAAAGAAGATTGCCGCCTCTATATTTTTTTTTCTTATGATCCTGCGTCCTTAGTAGAGCTTACTTTCTTCTTGAACTATGAATGATGTTCATTATGCAGATCCAATGTGCTAAGGTATTCGACTACCAAGCTTATTCTCATATGAAATCTTCCTACATATACTTCATAGAGCTATCAGAAAGCTCAGTAAGTAGGAGATACTTAGAACATGGGAAGAAAGAGTGTGAGAGACAATGTCTGAGGTAGTAGAGAGGGGCTTTAATGCATTCATTCCATCAAATATCTGTAATAACTTTTTTCAATTTTTTACTTTACAATCATTTTCATATTTATTATTTTATTATTATTAAAAGAAAAACATAAATCTTGCTACTGTGGTCATTAAGAAAACATTATGATCCCTTTTTTTTCTTTCTAAATATACTCTCTAATTTTAAACTATGCACATCCTCTCACATAAATACTCTTTTAGTGGTAAAAAAGCAATTCACAGATTAAAAAAAAAATTAGAAAACTATGCACATCCTCTCATTTTTCTTTTTCTTTCTCTTATCCTTTTCTAAATCTATTATAAAGAAACCTAATAGCATTTAGAGTATCTTCTCGTTCGATCATTCGCAGTTAATATTATTTTTTATAAAAAAAAAGATATGAGAAATTCATAAACTATAAAACAAAACAATATAAGATTTACTTAATTTGATTTTTTTTTTTTTACTTATGTCCATGTAGAAAATTAAATTTAAATCAAATTACCTATAGGTCATCCTTAATCCCATCATGCATCATTGCATCTGCAAAGAAAATCATAGAAAGAATTAATACTAGATACTAAGTTATTTAGGGACTAAATAATAATGGGTAAATTTTTGAAAAAAAATCTCTATCTTTTTCCCAAGAGCATTATTATTTAAAATAATAATAATATTAACATTGGATAAAAAATTAATTTAACTTGAATGGGTGCTTTTATTATACACAATAGATCCTTATTTTATATTTACTAATCGACACGACTTATGTTGTATGACCTTTCATCTTTTGCCACTCTATATTCCATCATTATTGTCGCGATATACTATATAACCTCTAAACATCATCTGACTCATTTGAACTTCTTTTCTGTCATCGTCACATTGTTTATGACAAAATTTTCATAGTTTTTAAGGTATGTCTCCGATTCTTTATGGTATGACTCTTTTGCTAGAAAATCTTAACTTTTAGTTTATTGTATAATATTAATATTTATTATTCTGAATAATATTTAAAAAACTTGTTGTTCTACTATTAATATTTTGAGCATTCTTTATAAAAATAAAATATTTTTTTAAATAGTGTGTTATTTTCACCTCATTTATTTCATTTATAATAAATTATAATTCGTTCATGCAATGTTTTTTATATTTGAGCTTCTAAAGAGGTCCACAATATATGTAGAAAATTTAGACTAAAGAAAAATTTTCCTAATAGGTAATGTATCATTTTTATATGATTCTTTGAAAATTTTTAATATTTTAAAATTAGACAAATGATTAAAATTTTGATCATATAAAGAGCATTTTTATAATGTATCTCCTATCGTGTAAATAAAATTGTATAAACCATGTACTTATTCCAATGTTTTGAGATAATAAAGAGTATTTCTCTAATGTGTAAAAATTTAACCCCCAAAAAATATTTTCTAATGTACGATACACAATTTTTTTATTTATCAGGATTTGAAAAAATATCATAAATTTTAAATGATATATTTGCATTGTATCCACATAGATATATTATATTTTTTTATTTTGGAAATTTTTTGATATTTTTATAAATTATTCAATTCACTCTTTCATTTTTTTGGAAAATTTTATTTTGAAAAAATATCATGCACCCTTTAATTTTTTTGATATTTGAACTTTTAGTTAGGTCATAAACACCTGATAAAATTTAGCCACTAAAAAAATATTTAGTTATATGCAATTCACTAATTTAGCCAAAAATAGTGCATCCCACAACTGCACTCGTCAAAATGTTTTGAAATTAGATCCACATCAACATACTTTACTCTATGCTTATTTAAGAAAATTTCTTCGATATTTTGCTGAATTATTCAATTCCTACATAATGTGCCATTTTTCTCATAACTTATTTAAACTTTTATAAAAAGAAATCATGTGCTCATATAATATTTTTTTATATTTAAGCTTCTAATTAGGTCGCAAACATATGATAAAAATTTGGCATCAAAAACTATTTTCTTATATGAGATACTATATTTTGGCCAAAATCCAAAACCAGTGTATGGCATAGTAGCATTTGCCAAAATGTTTTAAATATTTATCTCTTTAGCAACATGTTATTATCTAATTTTTCGATTTGTTAAACATATGACAATGTTTTTTTTTTTTTAAGTTGTTTAGGATATCTTTGAATTGTTTGAACTTGTAAAACAGAGAATTTACTTAAACATATAATTATAATATAACTTACTTAAAAGAGAGACAACCAAATAGTTAGAATATATTAAATTATAATTATATAAGTCCCTAAAAAATAGATAACCAAAACTATCTAAATATCAATGCCCTCGAGCTAGCTGATGATATAGGTGAGAATTTACATTATCAACAATTATATTCAAATTGCTGGCACCTTGAATATTTTTTTTGCCACGCCACTATATGCTAATTTAATTCTTGCTTTCTTTCTTCTATTAGTTTATACCATAAGGTAATACGATATAATCAAATTCTCATCAAATAAAATATTATTTGTTACTCGTAGAAAAAAAGTTATTAATATAAGTCTCCTTGTAGGTGTTAGTTGTATAAAATTCTTCAAAAAAAAAACATGGATTAGCATTCTTATATCCAATAACAGTCATGAGAGTATAAAATTTTTTAAATATCAAAACATCAAATCTACGATAACTATCTATCTTAAAGGATGTCTGCACTTGTATTTTAGTATAAGGAAGGATACCGTAGTATTGATCCTTATCATTTGGTTTGGTATATTAATCCTCTACTTGTCATAATTGATTTTAAATTATTAGTTATTTCATGATGGATGTAGAACCATTCAGTAACCTTTCTGCTAATCATTTCAATCATAAAGGTAAGAGATAAATAATGAACCTTCTTAGTAATAAGTTCATTCTTTTAAATACATTTTGGAGCGAGTATTGTATAACGACAGTTATGAAAAAAATATAATTTTTTTCTTCTTCTTAATTTTAGATTTTTAAATAATTTTTTTTATAATTTTCTATCAACTTTTATATACATTCATTAAACTTATACTAATAGCCCAAAATAACTTTATAATTTTTTCATCTCGTAAGTCGCTCTTAAGATACTAAGATAAATGAACAATGTAATAACTATGATAGACTCTTACGAGTATCTCTTTCACAATTGAAATAAATTTTTTTTTATTTTGATCACTGAAAATAATCAAAATTTTGCATCCCAAAATATATATTCTCAATTGCTGCAAAAAAAATCACTCCCATGAATACCTATACTCAAAATTTTATCACACCAAATGCAATTGGAAATAATCTATTATAACCATCAATAGTTATATTAGGATATTTATCTAATAGATGTGCAACAACAATATCGAAAATAGGTCACATATATAATATAAAACTTTTAAGACAAGCTTCGAAAATCCAAATTTTTTAAAAAATAATTTTTTAATGAAATTACTATTTAAATATGAGTCTCATGCAATTTTAACTCCCTTAATAATAGAATTATATCGATCGATCAAAATCACCACAAACCATATTAAGAGTAATCTTTCGTGCAAGATAAATCTTCTTATATGAAACAATATATTTTTTTGAATATCAACAATAATCATCTTTCAAGTATAAACTATAATTAATATTTGACATAACTTAATGTTTGATTTGATCAGCAATGAAAGAACTATTACAGTTCTTATAATCCCTATTCAATCTTGGTCAATTACAATCATCCATTGACAATCAAAAACTTTATATTTTACTTTTATCTTATAATTTATAATTGCAATATTTTTAATCTTAAAAATTTTTGGATGACATAGTATTTCAAGACTTTTTGAAATTGAATTTTACCTCAAAAAACATGTACAAAGATATCATTTGAGTTATAAAATAATATATACCAAATAAATATAAGAAAATAACTTTATCAAATCATTCAAATAACATACCTAACCAACAAAATGATCATTGTAGGAATAATTATTATCTTCAGTGAAATAAATTGGTGTATTTAACAACACACCATTATCTTGGCTATAACACTATTCAACAAGCACTTATCTAATATTATCACACATATCCTCACTTAAAGTAAGCTGCTCACCAACAACATCTAATGCATTATAAATATTAGATTTTTATCACCTTCAACCTCTTCTTTATCATCGTCTTCATTATAATAAAATTGATAATTTAAGTCTTTAAAAAGAGTCTCAAAACTTGAGCTATTTGCCTATCAGTATCATGCAAAACTAAAAACACTTCATCAGAAATAGGAACCTCCCTATACGGAGATGATTAGAAAGAAAACAATGTTTCTCGTAATCCATGGAGTAATGTAACACTAAAATGGGTAATAACACATTGGCTTTTTTTCATTTCTAGCAAAACATAATGCATTCGTGCAATGTCTTTTGACATGTAACATTCTTCTTAAGTCACAAACACATGATAAAAGTCAGGCCATCGTAAAATATTTCCCACTATTCTTGGCCAAAACCCAAAAACAATGCATCACATATTATGATTTTAAAAAATATTTTAAAGTTTAGATAATACTTCGGATGGGTATATGCCAGTGATTTTTCATTTTAGAGGTTTTTTTTCAATATTTGTCAGAATTTTTCACCTCTTACACATCATGTCATTTTTTATTTTCCAAAAAAATATTAAAATTTTACAAAAATATTAGACACTCATATAAGTATGTTAACATTTGACCATCTAATTAGGTACTAAACAACTGATAAAAATTTGACTATTAAAAAAATTTACTAATATGTGAAGCATTATTTTTAGCTAAAATCCAAAAACAGTGCATCGCATACCAAGACTTACCAAATATCTTGAAAGCATTACTAATATGTGATGAACATATGCCGTTTTTTTCTATTTTATAAAATTTTATATATTTTTCGAAAAATTTTAATTCCAACATAGAATGTCATTTTTTTTAATTTTTTTTATTTTTAGCAAAAATGGCATGCACTCATATAATGTCTTTTAATATTTGAGCTTCTAATTAGGTCCCAAATGCTTGATAAAAATTTGGCTCTCAGAAAATATTTTTTATATGTGATGCATTGATTTTGGCCAAAATCTAAAAAGTAGTGCATCACATAACAATACTTGTCAAAATGTCCTAAAAAATTAGAGATATCTTGGAATTTGATTCAAATGGACATATGTCAATGCTTTTCCATTTTAATAATTTTTTTTATACTTTTTAATTTTTTTAGATTTGTAGAGTGTGTCATTTTCTAATATTCTAACCTTTTTTTTTCTTCCAAATTTTCATAAAAACATCATGCACTCATGTCACACTATGTAGGACATAGTAAAAGTTTGACTATAAAAAAAGTTTTACTAATATTTGATAGCAGTATTTTTGGCTAAAATCACAAAATGGTACAGGAATTATCAAAATATCCTAAAAGTTATAAGATGCCTTTGAATTGGACTTAGATGGACATATGCCAATGTTTTTCTATTTTATAATTTTTTTTGATATTTTTTAGAATTATTGAAGCTCGACATAGTGTGCTTCTTTTTTTTTCTAATTTTTTTAAAAATATTTTTTAAAATTCCTCAAAAATGTTATGCACTCATGCCATTTTTTTTTATATTTTACCTTCTAATTAGGTCCTAAACAAAAAATTGATCATTAAATAAATTTTACTAATATGGGATGCATCGTCTCAAGACATTTTAAAATGCCCTAAAAGCTTTAAAATACCTTTAAATTGAATCTAGAGGGATATATGTCAATGTTTTTTATTTTAAATATTTTTTAGAATTATTTAGATCCTACACAATGTGCTGCTATTGTTTAATTTTTAAATATATTTCTGATTCTTCTAAAATATATCATGCACTAATGCAATGGCTTTTTTACATTTGACATTCTAGTTAGTGGTAAAAATTTGGTCATCAAACAATTTTTTACTAATATGTGGTACATTATTTTTGATAAAAAATAATAAACAATAACAAAGATATATGCATTGTTTTTTGACAAGTTTATTGTTTTTAGCTTATAGGTTTCTTGACAAGCTCACATACTTTTAACAATAAATAGCAAACAAAAGACAGTAGCTCCATATATATATATTATTGCAGACAATAAATAGCAAACAAAAGCTCACATACTTTTAACTATGACAGTAGCTCCATACACTATTGCAGTCAATTGCAAGTTTCCTTAACCAAAAAAAATATATATATATATATATATATTAAATTAATATAAATCATTTTAGACTTAACTTTTCAATGTTAAATGAGTAAAATAACTCATAAAAAACTATTTGAACATTTTTTTAAAATAAGAATGTTTAAAATAAGAATGTTTCAAGGGGAAAAAAATAATATTAAATAAGTTTTTTTTTTTTTTGGTGAAAATTCGTCTTAGAATAAAAAGAGTACCATGAACATATTTCTTGCTTTTTGACCCCTCGTCTTCTCCAATCTGTACTCTCCTAGTTGAGATCTCCCCCCTTTAACCCTACGCGGCTCGCCCACATCGGCGCACGATAGACGAAACCCCTCCTTGAAACCCTAGCGCCCACCTCCGACGCCGACGATGGCATCCCCCGCCGGGAGCCCCAACACCTCCGGGAACTACGACACACAGGCTCTCTTCAAGCCTCCCAACCCCGGCGCCGCCCCCCGGCCGCCTTTCTCACCTCCTTCCGCGTACCCCGCGCCGCCGTCATCGTACCCCACGCCGCCGCTCCCCGGCGCCTTCTCCTATCCCCCGGCCACCCCGCCATTCCACCATCACCCTTTCCTCCACTACCCGCAGGAGCAACTCCACCGGCCCCCGGCCATCTACCCCCCCGCTGTCGCCTCTTCCCACCCCCCCAGTCCCAATCCCAGCCCTAACCCTAGTCCTAGCCCCAACACCAATCCCGGCGCTCGCCTCATGGCGCTCCTGAATCCTCCCGCTCAACTCGAATCCGCCGTCTCGATGCCGCCCCCTTCATCCGCGCCATCGGAGTTCCTGGCTCCTTCCACTGCCGCCACTGCCATGCTTCACCCCATCCCGTCGGCCCCGCCTGCAGCTCTGGTCCAGTCAGCTCCGGTGAGGATGCCGAGCAACAAGTTGCCAAGGGGGCGGCTTCTTGGTGCCGGTGAACGGACAGTCTATGATGTGGATTTGAGGCTGCCAGGAGAGACACAGCCGCCACAGCTTGAGGTCACGCCGATCACCAAGTACATCTCGGACCCAGGGCTTGTTTTGGGCCGCCAGATCGCTGTCAACCGGAACTACATATGCTATGGTCTTAAGCTTGGTGCTATCAGGGTGCTCAATATCAACACAGCTCTGAGATCATTGCTCAAGGGGCATTCTCAGGTTGATCTTCGAAAACTAAAGTTCAATTTGTACATCTTCTGTGTTTGATTGATGAATTTGTTTGACCTCAAAAGTGTGATGAATTGGCTTGTCTTTTACTATATCAAGATAAAATCTCAGGTTGTAGGATTTATTGTTGTGAATTATGTGACTGGAGTTCCTTCCTATGGATTTTAAGGTTTTCCTGCCATATGGGATTGGGTGAATTATTGTTTACTATTTGTTTAATACTCTGATTATAAACTTTTTTGATGTTACATAGCATCAAGATGCATAGCACTTTATTGATACTGATGATAATAATGTTACTCTTAACTACTGGTTACCTGTAATTTCAAAATGACTAAAAGGTTGCTGATATACATGGAACTTAATTTGTTAACCATTTTAGATTTATATCATAAGTTTGTTTTCACTGCTAAGTAAAACTTATTTCTGCATTACATTAAGTGGAAAATCTTTTTTTGTTATTCTTTTATAATTTTCCTGTGACTAATAGATCTAGTTATCACAATATACCATACCCTGGTCCTTGAAACTTGAGCCAAAAGAATAATATATATATGGGCTTTGATCTTCATCTTAGTGGAGCATGATCATCGATATGGATGTTGCTATTATTGTGCTTGATGATAGCTTGATTGACTCTTTCTGAGTTTTTTTAGGAAAATACATTCTATCATTGATCAATTAACAATTGAAAGAACTCCAATTGAATTCCTGAAAAATTTCTGGTTGTTGAACATGCTTTAGAAAGAAACAGTTCAGTTTATGAATTGGTGTTGCTCATGGTTTGAGTAAGTTTACAATACATATGACAATGTTATTGATTCCTTTGGAGGTGTACTTAGATTTGGTAGAGTTGAACTTCGAGTTAGTGCAGATGCTTAATCGTTGGGGTCCATAGAACTATAGGATCCAGGAGGTCTCATGGATTTGGTCTTGTGGAACTTAACAAATGCTATATTGATTTCTGATCATTTCGTAGCTTCCTTAATTCATGGGTCTTCTATGTTTTGCATCTTTTGCTATATGCAAATTCTACTTTGTCAGTGGAAAACTTGAACAAGGCCATATTACAGTAACAGAAATGAAAGAAACATATTCGGCTCTAAGCTCATGTAGATTAAGATTCACCAGATTCCTCATTCATGACTATAATAGTTTGTTTTTGTTCCAGTTGTCATATCGAAGTCTCATTTTTCTTTTGCATAAACCTTTTGGCATTTACCCACTGATGAAACAAGTGTGGTTGACATATTTAAGATAATTACTTATTTACCAAATTCTGTCTCAATTCATCCTATTTAATCAGATCTAGGATGTATGAAATATATACTTTTTAATCTGCTGATGTCAAAGTACAATTTCTATGTTATTTTTGTTATGTATGGTTAAACTGCTACAGATTTTTTCTTTCCACTTGGTTCGCAATTATGTAATGGCTGAAATGTTCCTTTCTTCCTGCTACACTTTGGAAGCTATTTATATTGCAACTTTTATTTTATTTTTTTGGCTTTCTGGACTGATGTTACTTGCCTATACTCTAGAGGGTCACTGACATGACTTTCTTTGCTGAAGATGTGCACTTATTGGCCAGGTACTTCTGCTACTATTTGATTTTACTTCTATTTTTTTAATCAATTTGCTTTGACATCCTACTCATTTTGTCCATTGCAGTGCAAGCATTGATGGAAGGGTATTTGTCTGGAAGATTGATGAGGGGCCTGATACAGAAAATAAACCACAGATAACAGGAAAAATAGTAATGGCTGTTCAGATTGTAGGAGAGGGGGAGTCATGTCATCCACGAATTTGTTGGCACTCTCACAAACAAGTAAAGTAATCTTTTTCAGTATGCATGAGCTCTTGGGCTAACTGATTGCAAGCTTCATTTCTATTGCCCTCTAATTTATTGATATAAGGATGCATATTTTGCTGCTGCTCATAGACCTAAAATGTGGTTTGTTGGTGATATTTTATGAAGCTTATAGTTCAATCTTTCCAGGAAATTTTGTTTGTTGGAATTGGATATTGGGTACTGAAAATTGACATTAACAAAGTTGGAAGAGGAAAGGAATTTTTGGCTGAGGAACCTATTAAATGTCATGTTGAGAAGCTGATTGATGGAGTGCAAATTATTGGTAAACATGATGGAGAAGTGACGGATTTGTCTATATCTCAATGGATGGTCACTCGCCTAGTGTCAGGATCAAAGGATGGAACGGTTTGTACTTATCCCTGTTTAACTGTTTAATGATTGAAAATTATTTCAATTTAATGGGGTGAATGTAAAGGTCTGCAGTTAAAATTCTTGGTGTTGGTCGCATGACTGCTTATTATTACATAAATATTTTGCAGAAAAATGTATTACTGGTGATAAACCTACATATATCCTTACCAAATTTGCAATGAATTGTTTTAATTCTAAACAGGCAACGGACTTGCACGAGATGCATGTGAAAAAGAAAGATTATAAATGCGATAATATATCTCTTTAGTTCAGAAGAGAATTAGCCAGTTAGAGTTTGCAGTGTGTCATTTTGAAGAGCCTCTTTCTGGTGTTCATATTCAATTGTGCCAAATCTTTTAGAATTTTATAACTGATGGCATATATTCGGTTAGACACTATGTCCTTGCAGCAGTCATTTGCTTATAATTTAGTTTTGTTCAATGTCAGTAAGTTTTGTTGGAGCTTTAGTATCTCATCTTTCTGTTGCTCTTGGATATGGATGTCCAGCTATTTTTAGTTTTTCCATATTGATGATTCAATGTAGAGGTTAACAAATATTTTGCTCAGTAACTTTTATGATATCTCTTTCAATAGTTTTTGCTATTGTATGTGCTGCATGCCTGTGTAGAGGAAAGAAAAAGGTTCAGTAAAACATCAGGATTCAAATACTTCACCCAGCACATTGGCTTCATGGTCTGATCATAAGATGTAAAAAGGACAGCAAATCCTTTGTACATTTCCTTCCTGTTCTGATGTAAACAACACAAAAAAATGACATTCTTATTTATTAGCATTTTCTTTTATTTGCTCAATTGTGAAAATTTTTTATTTCTTCACGAGAGACATATTTCTAGACTGTAGTCAACCTTGTGAGTGGCTGGTTCTTTTTGGTATCTACAACAAGGAGAAGCATGAGTTGTTACATTACTTGCATAATATTTAGTTGTTTTTTTGTTATGGTTTGTTTCATGATTTGGTTTTCTGATTCTGTTATAGGTTAGAATCTGGGATGATCGTAAAATGGTGCCCCTTGCCATGTTCAAGCCACATGATGGTCATCCTGTTAACTCAGTGGCATTTATGACATCACCCCACCGCCCTGATCATATCAATCTCATTACAGCAGTATGTACCTTTATTGCCTTGTGGTGCTTATTACAGCAGATAGTCTTTTGCATGCATATTCCACCCTCCATGAAGAAATAACATCCTTTCTTTATATAGCCGTGCTGCCTTTAGTGGCATTTTGAACCATGTAATCTTCTCTTGCAGGGACCTTTGAGTCGAGAAGTGAAAATTTGGGCTTCTGCTACTGAAGAAGGTTGGCTATTGCCTAGCGATTCTGAATCATGGCATTGTACTCAGACCTTGGAGTTAAAAAGTTCTTTGGAGCATCGAACTGAAGAGGCATTTTTCAATCAAATAGTTGTTTTGCCTCAAGCAAGCCTTATTGTTATTGCAAATGCAAAGAAGAATGCTATTTATGCTGTGCATGTTGACTATGGTCCATATCCTGCTTCTACGCACATGGACTATATAGCAGACTTTACTGTTGCAATGCCTATTTTGAGTCTTACTGCAACACATGATTTTCTTCCTGATGGAGAACAGGTGGTTCAAATCTACTGTGTACAGACACAGGCTATCCAACAATATGCATTGGATTTAATTCAATGTCTACCACCACCAACCACTAATGTTGGGTTGGTAAAGGATCCTTTATCTCGTGTTTTTGATACACCTAGTTTGGAAGGAGCAGGTGTCCCAGAGCCATCTTGTGGACTTACTGATAGCAGCCTCGACGGTGCATCTGCAACTTCACATGCTGTAGCTTCAGTTTCTTCTGAGGCCACCAGGACTAATGAATTGTCTGCCTCAAGTTTTGAAGTTCAGCCTAGTGCTCCTCCACTTATGAAAGCAGATGCTGATGCATTGCAGGTTGCACCATCTTCTGTTCCCTTAAACGTGGACTTTACAGGAACATTACCTGCCCCGAAGAGCCCTGAGAAAATTGAGGAAGCACCATCACTTGGTGGCTGTGAAACTGATCGGTCATATTCTGAGTATTCCGATGACAGAAAAGTGGATTCTGTTGTTCCAAGCACATTTGATGTTCCTATGACAAAAGAGACTACACCAAAGGAGGAATCTAAAGCAGGACACAGTGATCTCTCCAAGTTATCTAATCCTCGGATGATGTTTAAACTTGGTGGCAACTCAACTCATTTAATAACTCCTGCAGAAATTTTATCGGGTGCTATACCTTCTTCAGAAGGCAGCCGAGCCAATCAAAGAATAATTGAGGATGTTAAGCTTCAAAATATCACCACTGGTGACAACATCGACGGTTCTGATCTGGAAGTAAAAGTAGTGGGTGAGGGTAGATCAGGTCAGCAGGAACTTGATTCTCAGAAAGTGCCTCCAGATTATCCTGATGAGAACAAGGAGATATCCCCTGAGACATCATTGGCTGACTTTGAGGTGGACAATGAGTGTTCTATCTTAACAGAAAATTCATTCGAGGAAGAAAGTCACCCAGGTGAGGACACTGCTATTCCTGGGTCAAAGAAACATCTGCCAAGTACTGTTGAGGAAGTTCCTGATGACACAAAAAATACAACAGATGAGGTGACAGGATCTGCTGTTACTGCAGCATCTCAATCTCTTGCAGCTGACAAAGGGAAGAAACAGAAAGAAAATAAACACCAAATGTTAAGCCCTTCATCACCTTCCTCAAGCCCTTTCAATTCTACTGATACTTTGAATGACCCAGGGAGCAGTGCAAATGTCCCTTCAGCTGATGCTACTTTCCCTCAAATGCCTGCTATGCGGGAAATGCTGAACCAGGTGAAAATTTCATTTGTATTCAACATATTTTCTTATTAAAATCTGTCTGTTACTGTTGCTATAGATCATTAAAAATTCATCTGTCTAATACTGTATGTTATGTCAAGATTGTTAAGAGCAGTCCTGAATTGACAGATTGTCTTTGGCCAATTTAGGAGTGCCTGCTTGCTATTTAACATTAATAGTTTGTTTGTCTGTTACTGTTTGTGTTATGTTAGAAGTGTTAAGATCACTCCTGAATTGACCAGATTGGTATTGGCCAATTTGGGAAATCCAAGGTCAAGGGACGTTCACTGTGCTGGATTGGCTTAATTCGGATTGATTGATTCCTACAAGGATCCTCATTTTGATCCTCTTTGTTGAGGATTTGTTGGGCGTATCAATGCTGTTCATGGCTGGGGGATTGGCTTAATTTGGATTGATCTATTCCTATAAGGATCCTCATTTTGATCCTCTTCATTGAGGATTTGTTGGGGTATCAATGCTGATGATGCCTTCCCTGGACATGCCTCTCCTTTGTGACCCACTAGATCCTCAACAGCAAATTCTGCAAAATCATGTTGCTGTCAGGAATTAAATCGAGGAAGGAGTAATCTCATTTGATTTCTGTTTTAGTTATTTTTATTTTTGAATTTTAAGCTATTGTTTAAGTGAAAGTGCCCGTCCAGCAACTTGAGTTAGCTGATCCGACCAATCCTCTCCATTTTTAATATGAATTACAATGCAGCCCTTGAAAGTGACCTGATCCTGTGATTAATATACTTGCCATAATATATATATATATATATATATATATATATATATACTGGCAAAGTACCAAGTGCATGGTATCTGGTACCACCATGATGCTTGGCCCCTCAGTCTTGAGATTTTACATTCTACTGTCCCTGTCATTTGTAGGTAGTGCACAACCATAGGGTATTATCTTCTTTCATTTTAAAGGTATTGTCCTTTTCATATGAGTTAGCATCTATTGCCAACATGCATTGTGTTTATAACACATAGGTTGATTGCCACATGCTAGGTAACTGTTTTCATTGGTCTAAGGGTATTTTCACTGATCATCACATGTTTAAGAATTCAACACCTTTTTTAAGGTGCTATAAGAAATCAGTGCTTGTATAAACATATGCCTACGGCAGGTTTTTCTCCTTTGTTAAACATTTTATTTTACTAATATAATGTTCTATTGAGAATCAGGTAAGCAGTATATGTGATACTGCTACTACAGCTCATGTTTTTATTAGTAGGTTGAGATAATGAAGAATTAAGTACACCAACAAACGTCGGTTGTAGTGGACCTGTATTGTGCACTAGCTGGATCTATACGTATCTGTTGGTACCAGTTTACCAACAAACGGTACACCATTACATATCTGTGTCTTGAAGACGAAGAAGAAAGAAGAGGAAGGCATCGAGGAAGAGGAGAAAAGAGGAAGAGGAAGGAAGAAGAGGAGGTGGTGAAGAAAGAGGAGAAAGGAGGAGGAAGGAACAAGAGGAGGCTGTGTAGGAAGAAGAGGAAGAAACAGAAAGAGGAAGCAAGAAGAGGCACGGTGGAGGAAGAGGAGGAAGAAACAAGAAGAGGCTGTGGCGAACGACAGTGGCAGGGAGATAGTTGGTGGTGAGCAGCAGCTGCGGGGAGGTAGATGCGTCGGATGGAAGTGGCTCGAGAATAATTCTGTGTATGGAGAAGAGGGTTTGCATTCACAAGCCCTGATTGAAGATTTTTTCCTTTTTTAAAAAAATTTCTAGTGGGCCAGACTGCCCACCCAAAATGGAGGTGGTCTGTGTACAGTGAATGTTCCATATTACCTGTTTCATATCGATCTGGGCGAAACAGAGAACCTTGAAGTACACATGATGTGAAACGCTCAGGAAGACATGACCCTGGCATCCTTGTTAATAGTACTTCAAGAGATCCTTTGTTATATTATGTTTAGCTGATTGTGGGTTGGAAATGCCCGAAAATTAATAATCATTATACAAGTTCAGTGGCAATGTGTGCTTGACTACATGGTTCTCATTGGTCAATTCTAGAGTCCGTGCTTTCTTTAAGCCTATGGTTCCATCTTGTAGGTGAAGTGTGTACTCAGACAATTAACTGAAATCTCATGCATGCTTCTGATGTTGAACTAGTTACACTAACAAAGTTTCTCTTTCAACTGATTTGTAATTGTCAAATTTTCTTAAATCTAAAAATATATGCCATTTCCATTAAGAGACAGACTTATAGATTAGGTTTTTGCCATTCATATATTTCACATATGCAGTTATTTTAATATATTTTGCAGTCTCAACTTGTCGATTATTTGCAGATTATGAGTATGCAAAAGGAAATGCAAAAGCAGATGGGTGTGATGGTGGCTGCACCAGTAGCAAAAGAAGGTAAAAGGGTGGAGACTATGTTAAGTAGGAGCATGGAGAAGATCATCAAGGCCAATGCAGATGCTTTGTGGGCCCGCATCCAAGAAGAAAATGCAAAACATGAGAAGTTTGAGAAGGAGCGTATGCAGCAGATGACAAATCTAATAACCAACTATGTGAATAAGGACTTACCAACCATTTTAGAAAAGGCACTAAAGAAAGAACTGTCTGCGATAGGGTCCACTGTAGCTCGTGCAATTACGCCTGTTATTTCTACAACTATCGCAGAGTCATTTCAGGTTATATTTTAACTACATGGTGATTATTTTGTCTAAAATCTGATGCATTTATCCAATATCTCTTGTTTCTTCATTCTCAGAGAGGAGTTGGTGATAAGACAGTGAACCAGCTAGAGAAGTCTATGAGTTCTAAACTTGAAACTGCAGTTGCAAGACAAATCCAAACACAGTTCCAAACTACTGGGAAGCAAGTTCTTCAGGTATGCAAGCTTAGCAAGAAACGATGTTCTGGTTGACATATGATATTTGCATCAGACTAGTAACCTTTATTATGAACAAACAGTTGTTCATAAGTGGGTATTTTTCAATAACAAGAATGTGGTTCTTGTATGCTGATGTCGGACGGCACAAAATATATTATACTGATGGGATTTGTTTTATTTGTTATTTTTCTTGGTTCTGATTTTTTTCCTCCCTCCAGGCATTTGTTGCAAATGTTTTCAATTAGCAGAATCCAAAGTTATTTATGGTTGAAAATTTGATCCTGCTATCTCAATGTGCAGGATTCCCTGAGATCTTGTTTGGAATCATCAGTGGTTCCAGCATTTGATAACTCTTGTAAAGTGATGTTTGAGCAAGTGGAAAATGCATTCCAGAAAGGAATGAGTGAACATACTGCTTCTGCTCAGCAGCAGCTTGAGGCGGCAAATACTCCATTAGCACTTACTTTGAGGGTAAGCACTTTACAATATTTAGGTTTATTCTTCTGATATGGTTGCATTTTCAGCTTAGTTGTTATATCTGCCTGTCTACAAAGAAAACAATTTTCTTAGCAGTAAATTATTTGTTATTATGTGCAGGAAGCAATCAACTCTGCTTCATCAATCACCCAAAATCTCACCACTGAATTAATTGATGGCCAGCGCAAGCTTTTGGCTCTTGTTGCTGCAGGAAACACAAAGGCACTGAGCCCTCTTGCTATGCAGCAATCAAATGGCTCGACACCTGGCCTTCCTGAGATTGTAAATCATGAATTCCAGGCTTTTCAGATTCTCTCATCTTAAGATGCCTATTTTATTGTCATGGATTTTCCGGATCTGCTGTTTTCCTTGGATCATTTTGTTTCCATGGAGGCATGGTCGACTCAATGTTACTTCATGCTCATTCACAGCATGTCTTTTCTGTCGGGCAGGTTGGGGCACCTGTAGATCCAACAAAGGAGCTCTCAAGATTAATATTGGAGCGGAAGTATGAGGAAGCATTCACAATGGCACTTCAAAGAAGTGATGTCTCCATTGTGTCTTGGCTGTGCACACAGGTACCCGTATCTGTATGAAAAGTAGCCATGGCGATAATTCGGTCATGTTTCACCTTTCAGTGTTTTCTGTCTCAGCTATTTCATTTATTTACCCCTTTTTTTGTTTATACTAATTAGCATCATTTTGCAGGTTGATCTGCGGGCAATTTGCTCTACGGTGCCGCTTCCCTTGAGTCAAGGCGTCCTCCTGGCACTTCTGCAGCAACTTGCATGCGACTTGAATAACGAAACATCAAGAAAAGTTGGCTGGATGACTGATGTTGCCGTAGCAATCAACCCGACGGACCCCATGATCACGATGCACGTAAGGCCAATCTTTGAGCAAGTCTATAGCATGTTGGGCCACCAAAGAGCGCTTCCGACGACCGCTGCCTCCGAAACAACCAACATACGCCTATTGATGCATGTGATAAATTCTGTGCTTATGACCTGCAAGTGATCGACTCGTGGTTGGGCAGCAGAGCATGTGTATAGAACAAAACGAGTTGATGTTAGAGACAAGAGGGAGACTGGAAATCCCATTAAGAGTTATGTAAATTAGGAATGATTCCTGAATGGCTGTGTTTCTTCCGCTTCTTTATTAGGTTTTGATTGAACAATTGTAATTCTAGATGTTTGATCATGTACTTCGAGTTCAATTCTTATGTGGGTTTTATTGTGATAATCATTCTCCTTTGGTTTTGTTTAATCGACTATCTCTTGTTATTGTGAAGTTTTTATTGGATAATACAAGCATCAAATGAGAAAAAAATAATTCCTGGTAAGTTGTTAACATATCTACATTACATAAGAAAGCCTGGTCAATTAATTATTAACTTATTTACAGAGAGAATAGAGACATAACATGCTAGAAAAACCCTGAAGCTATATGTTTATTTATTTATGCACAAAAATGCAAAGAAAAATTTCCTCCAATAAACAGTGGGGAAGGAGATGCGTCTCTCGGCCATCGGCGAAACTTGCCTCGAGTGGCTACCAGGTCTGTCTCTGCGTCCTTGGGTCATAGTGACTCTGTGACGACCACCACTAAGGTCGGTCATAGGCGAAACGTCACTATGGCTACCAGCACTGGTCCGTTTCCCACCTCCTGGATCGGAGGCGCTCCGCCCCCCGCCAGCACCTCCCCATCGAGAGGTCGTACCGCGCCCTCGCCACCGGGTCCGACAGCGCCTCGTACGCCCGGTGAATCTCCACGAAGTCGTCCCCTCTCCCGTCAGCAGCCACGTCCGGGTGGAACCGCTTGGCCATGGACCGGTACGCCGCCTTGATCTCTCCCGCCGTCGCCGTCTCCCGCACCCTAAGCACATCGTACGGACTCCTCCCCCTCGTCCCCGCGGCCGCCGGCGCCCATTTCTCCGCCACCACCGTCCTGTGTCGGCCAGCGCCATGAAGGGACATCCCGGCGAAGGTTAGGGCTGCAGACATCTTCTTCTTCGTTATCTTATTAAGAGAGAGGGATCCAAAAGAGCAGCGATCCGGAAGGAGCCCAAACGGAGGCTTAATATAAATGTTAGGGTCGACGGTCTCCACCCATGTGGGCGATGTCAACCGCGGGCTTTCCTGGCCCACTGAGCTCGTAGCCTACCCTGACGAAAACATACGCATATTTTTCTTATGCGCTGAATAGATTGGCCGTAGGATGGAAGACGCCGACGTTGATCTAACGGCCGTCTGCATAACAAAGGGACGCGATGGGCTTCTGAATCGAAGGGCCAGCGTTGTACGGCACGATTTGGTTCTGACTGATTCGACCACAGCCGTCCGATCGTAAGATAATCAGATCAAATCCGACGCGAGTGCCTCCATTACCTACTACTGCTCTTCTAGAAGAAGTGGACCTCCCAACCCGAACCACTGCCGGTGGTGGTGGTGGTGGTGAGTGGTGATCTCACTGGACCCAACTTTTGTCGTGGAATGCTTTCGATAGATAAATGTGGAAAGAGAGTGAAGATGCGCCCACCCATCCTAGTTTCAGAGGAGAAGATTATAACACCATCAATCTAGTCTTACCTCACATTGTGTGGGGATTAAAGTGACAACTGAAAATGATGGGGCATGCAGCAAATGGGAGGTTTGAAGGAGTCAGTCACTCCTTAGAGTCCAAATGGAAGGACTTGTTGGTTCTGGTTGCCCTGTGCCGATCCAAGTGGACCTGCCTCTGTCATTGTAGCTTAGGATACTAGCTTCTAGAAACCATCACATCCTAGTGAGAGAAAGAAGCTAAAAGGAGGGAGGCATGCTTAAGGCATGCATCCAAATGGTCCAGAAAAGAAGAATGGGTTAGGTGTTGTGGTATCATTACCAACAGCACTTGCTATCGAAGAACATGTGCTCTTGGGTTGAATGTGTAGAAGAAGCAGATTCAAGTTAGTGTTGTGTTTTGGTTCATCTAATCAAGTAGAAGAAGCCGGCTCTGAGATCAATTCTTCCAGGCAAGAGAGACCCGTTGGGACCAGTAGATAAGTGTTAGGACTCTAGCTTGGAGAGTCCTAATTGAGAGGGACATTCATGTAAAAATGTTAGGACTCTAGCTAGGAGAGTCCTAATTGTGAGGGGCATTCATGTAGGAGGTTTTTTCTTAGAGAAGAATTAAGAGTTGTAAGGGAATAGGAGTCTTGAGTAGGAATTCTATTAGGAGTTGGTTAGAAGTAAGAGTCTTAAGGAGGAGTCCTATTAGGAGTTAGGGTTTAGAAGTCCTATAAATAGCCATGTATTCCTTCTCTTTTCTTAAGCAATAGATGAATCTTTTTTGCGAGCAGCAACTTGGAGGGAGGAACCCCTATAGAGTTCCAAGGAGGCCGATCCCCTAAAGAGATTAACCCCAAGTTTAGAATATGCAAGGGTTCTAACAGTAAGCACCCCCATCCAACAAAAACAATGCCCAAAGCAGCAACAGCATTCCTCGCAAAGACTCTGCTACGTGGTCACATCAAGGCGAGCTCCTCCTCACCACCATCCATGTGGCACTTTGTGTCATCAACGTGATTGATATTGGAAATAATTTTATGTAAATAAAATTTTATTATCTTTGATCTTATCCGTATTCATTGTATCAATAATTTTATGTAAATAAAATTTATTATTGGACAGCAATCAGTGTCCTTAATTATTTATAGCAGATGATAGATAGCTGAAGGACTTAAAAGACACAAAGGCTAAATGAGCTTTATGAAGTAACAAATGAGTTACATCTTATTTTGCCTCTCTTTATAGATAGTGAATCATTTCACTTTGAACATGTCATACAAGATATATATATATAAAAAAAAAAGATGAAAAGTTACAATGGATGCTGCATCCATAAAATTAATACATGAGAATTAGCTTCACTATAAAGTTTTCAGTGTAAAGTAGATTTCTATGGTCAACAAAAACTAACAAGGCCAAGTGAAGCACTAGTTAGGTGGCAGAAAACTAATATGGACTAGGATGACATATTTACTCTTATCATTCAAATACAAATTATTAGATTAATTATACCTATTATCATATAAAATAATTAGTCAATCTATCAAATGGACTATAAGAATTATTTTTTGAATAATTTTTAAAGAAATATATATTGAATGACCTTGAGATACATTAAAATAGGGCATGAAGAGAAAAGTTTATAAATATTAAAAAAAAAAAAAAGGTTTTATACGACCTAAAGCAAACACTTGGAGCATGAAATACTATAATGGATGCTTATTTCCACCAAAGGCATTATATTATGTTCAACGCCATTACGTGAGTTTAAAGAACAAAAAATGAAGATATTCTTGTTTTCATCACTTATCTTTCACAAAAAAAATTAATAATTGTGCCGGTTAGCTTTACAAGTAAACACTTTGAGAAATCAATCTCATTTTTGTCGCTTAAACTTTGTAAAAAATAAATAGAGATACATTACTATCTTAATTTTATATGAAATAATACTTTCATTTTTTAAGATTTCAAGTAAATTATTGTTTTATTGTTGCAGGGTGCTAAGGCTGAGGAGTTTTACAAGAGTATCACGGGGAGAGAAATTTCCTACTCTTTTTCGTTTTCGCGCACCACGGCTTATTATGATCCTAATCATGGTTCATGTATTCAAGATGACTGATATTAGACTTATGTCATATTTGCTTGATGTTCAAGTAAACGAAAGCGATGAAGACATACTTATTTCCCACTAAGCATGCACAAAAGGAGTTCTTAAAAGTCTTACGATGGAAGATTGCAACCTTGTTAACAAGTACAGTGTGGTATAAACTTTCGAAACCAGATGATGCAAGATAATTAAACCTACATGCTTCAAAATTTTAGTAAGAAGATTGAGATACTTGATATGCACTACTTATATGGTGATAGACTAATAATCCATTTACCCATCAAAAAACTTCTAAAATGATTCTTCAACATGCCAAATGAACCATAAGTCTCGGTTTATTCTATTAATATTCTCGTTGGCTATTTGGATAGTGATTAGCGTAGTGTGGAGATGTAGAAGATTAGAAAAACACAAACACACAATTGGTTTAGTCTACTACTCGGGAGACACTACTTTCATTTTGCATCATACCAAATAATCCATTGTGATGGCTTTTATATGTGAGGTAAAATAATTGGTGGCATCTTCCTTCATGTGAATGCCATGGTATATGACTTTAATAGCTTTCCAAGGAGATCCATTATGCACAAAATTAAGCTAAAACTTGTGTTAACAAGAAGTCAGTGATCCCATTTGGTCAACATTCACATTTGCTTTCATTTCATTAGGCCATATCGAGGAGAAGGATATTCGATTGGAATACATTAATTCTGAATGTCAAATTGCAAATATTTTTTTCCAAGCCTACGATAGTAAATTATGTTTAAGATACTGTTAAATAATAAACTTAATATAAATACTCTTTGTAGGGAAAGACACCATGAAAAGGCACCTAGGGTTGCATTAAATATGGACATTATGAGAAGGTACATGAACATGGACCTTTGACCAGGTGAATGACATTAAACAAGACCCTTCATGAGGTATTTTATACCTCCTTTTTCCCTTTTTTGTTTTTAGAGGTATAAGAGGTATCTTATTATACCTCTTAGATCCTTATAAACGGATACAGATTCATGTTGTTGTGGGTATACGTGAGGGGAGAAACATTGTATCGAGTGAGAAGTTGTTCATGCAAAAGAGTCTTTTGCAAGAAAGTGGTCGAGCTCTGTTGGCGTCCTACACCAAAATCCCACCACCCTCTTCTTCCTCTCTCTTTCTCTCTTCTCTTTTAGCAGCACCTTTTACGTGTTTCCTTCCTCCTCATCCATCATGTTTAGCTTTAGCGACGCAAGCGGAGTACGGCGCTTCAGCAGTGGTCCGGGCGGCAAGGCCATGTCTTTTCTAAACAGCTGGATCATGCTCACCATGGTTGGCATGGTGAACCAGTTGCCAGCCATACTCCACCTTCTGTGCCGCCGCTTCAAGTTGTGGTGGTCCAACGAGATGCAGATCACCATTTCTCAGGAAGACCGGGATTGGTACAGCAACAGCAAGGTCTTCTCTGCCGTCGAGACTTACCTCAGCACCAGGTCAGCCGACGACGCTCGTCGGATGAAGGCATACACTAATCACAACAGCCATCATCTCACGCTCACAATGGACGATGCTCAACATATCGTCGACGTCTTCACGCCGAAGGTTGACGACGATGGTAAGAAGAAGGACAGGACAATCAAGGTGAGGTGGACTTTCTACTGCCGGGACGAGACGGGAACGACTCAACGAGGGAACGAGGAGACGAAGTTCTATACGCTCAAGTTCAGTGCTCGACATCGATCGGTGGTGTTGAACCAATACCTTGTGTACATCATGGAGAGGAGCCAGGAGATCGAGCAGAAGAACCGGCAGCGGAATCTCTACACCAACACCATGAGCAGCCACATGCACTGGACGAAGGTACGCAATTACTACAACCTCCTCTGAATCATCTCAAACACGTCTAAAACGATCGGTGCTAGTATTCCTGCGCCAAAATCATAAATCATCACCGTTGACTCAGGTGGTGTTCAGGCACCCGGCGACTTTTGCAACGCTCGCAATGGACCCCAGGAAGAAGCAAGAGATCATGAATGACCTAGAGACTTTTAGCAAGAGCCGGGACTACTATGCCAAGCTCGGCAAGACCTGGAAGCGCGGCTACCTTCTCTATGGTCCACCGGGCTCGGGCAAGTCCACCCTAATCGCTTGCATGGCCAACTTGCTCGACTACGATGTCTTCGACCTCGAGCTCACCGGCATCGAGGACAACGCCGAGCTCCGCCGTCTGATTGTGAACACTACAAGTAAGTCGATCATCGTGATCGAGGACATCGACTGCTCCATCCATCTCTCCGGCACCCGAGAAATTAAAGGAGTCAACCATAACAACGAAGAAAATGTCAATGAGGAGATGGGGCAGAAGAAGACGGTAGACAATGGGCAGAGCAAACTGACTCTCTCGGGGTTATTGAACTTCGTCGACGGTCTGTGGGCTGCATGCGGGGGCGAGAGGCTCATTGTTTTCACAACCAACCATGTGGGGAAACTAGACCCAGCGTTGGTGAGGAGGGGGAGGATGGATGTGCATATCGAGCTTGGGTACTGTGGTTTTGAAGCATTCAAGGTATTAGCCAAAAATTACTTGGAAGTGGAGGAGCACCCACTGTTCGACAAGGTGAAGGAATTGTTGGAGAAGGTGAAGATCACACCTGCAGACGTTGCGGAGCAGCTGATGCCAAAGAAGCTACTTGCAGACGACAAGGCAAATCGGTGTTTGGAGGGATTGGTTCAAACACTAGAGAATGCCATCAAAGATGGAGGAAAGAAGGGGGAGAGGGACGCTATGTAGGAGGAAGAACTCAAGGATTATATATATATATATATATATATATATATTCTTTAGTTAATTGATTAATACTTGATAATATAAATTCTAATTTCTGTTGTGATGAGTTATATAATGTGGCCCATTGTAGGACAGTGGTAGATTTGTGTAGCAAATTTGTCGTCCTATTTTCCCTTATGTCGACCTCCATTCAAGCAATAAAGAGAGTCACCATATAGGAATCACATCATAACTCTCTTGATTAATGGGAAACACCATAATCATATGATGGATGTTTCGGCATGCATACCAAGGGTGAACATGACACATATAGAACAGCACCTACTGGGAAAAGAAATCAAAGTACTTGTGAAATGAACTACCATGGACCATTAAATCCATATATAAGTTGCTTTGGGCGCACACACACACACTCACACTCGCACACAAAAACCATCCATAAGAAATCATTATATATGCTTGTATAACACAATTTATGCCACTAAAATTGCAACTCCATTTATCTCTCTAGTTTCAACTCGGCTTTATAACCAACCATTATGTTACTTGTATGAATTCTTTGTACAGTATATATAACTCACAAACTACGTAGCAGATAGCTCACAACCTAATTGTGTTCCACTTTGTTCATCGAAGAATCATGTCATGAAGCTTATACATCACTTTCATTCTTGTGCATCTATTTTTTTGTTTTTATGTAATTGTGACCTTATGCAGGATGCAGTAGAGAATGATGAACAATAAAGACGTAGAAATACACAAGACAATGTAGTTTTTAATATTTTCGATATGATGTGGATTTTGTGATTGTATCAACTTTAATATTGATTGGACTTTATGAATGTTATTATCTTTAATATTGATGTGGATTTTTTTGGTTATTAAAAATTCTGGTATGATTTTGAAATTATTGAAAATTGATAAATGGTCAAGAAAAATATTATTATTGACAAGATGATAATAATATTGTTTTTATTGATAGCTTATCACTAATATTGTTTTCACCTAATAATGATATTTTTATATAATTGATCCCCAACAAATGAATCAGATCAATTAATAGTCTCGATTTTATTTTTATTTTTGCTTCTCAAACATCATGTTACATTCGATTTTAATAACTATACTTTTGGTATCCCAACTACATTATAGATATGTGTTAGCGTTTATTATTTGTCCCTTCTATTTTGAACACATGAGATGTCAAGATTATTATTTTTATCGATAAAGATATCAAAAACAAAATAAATATTGAAATTATCCTTTTGTCTATTATTTTTATGTCGATCCAACACATTATGTCATGTGTTGTATTTTTCATAAATACAATAGATGATGTTAGGAAAAATAAAATTATTTATTATATTTTCAGAATTATAGAGATCCTAATATAATTTTTTTTAAATATAAAAATTAGAATAATACACTTAGTTTTGGTTTAGTTACTTTTCTTTTATATAATAGATTTATTTTATTATTATTATTAAATGTGTTAGATAAGAATTTGTGTTTAACAATATAAATAAAAAAATTATTTTTAATTATCTTTTCTTTGGATCCCGTGACATCCCAATGAGTTCAACATCGAAAGTGGGCGTTGACTATGATTGACTTATATTGGTCAGATGAGTATACTATGATAATTCGAATTAAAATATTTGCTCGTCTCGAATAAGTCAAAAAATGAAAATACTTTAAGGAATATGAATATTCTTTCATTGAACTCATGAAAATATTTTAAGGAACATTCTTCTCATGTTTATATGACAATTCTAGTTGATTGGGCTTAACAATGTCATGTCTTAATTGGTTGAAAATATTGTCATGTCTTAACAATGTCATGTCTTAATTAATGAATCAAGATATTCCAAACCATTATAACTGTATTATAAAATATTATAGTTAAGGGTAAATGAGTTTAGTCTCCACCAACCTTGATTATCAACTTTATTATAATTATTTAGATATCATAAAATGATTTATTCGAGGGTTAAAATTATTTTAGATGAAAATTACAAAGGTCTTTACACATCTAAAAATAAGGAACGACAAATCCTCTTTTTTTTTTTTTTCGTTTCCTCACATAGCCTCAAATTTTAGGTTTATATTGGAAGAATGACATTATTGTTTGAATGGATTAGCCTCAAATGTGACATATTACTAGTTCATTGAACCAAACACTACACTATCTTATCCACTCAACAATTCCCTTATTACTTCTTTACATTCAAGATATGCTTTTTCTCTAAATACACTCTCCTTTTAAGTATATTCTTAAATGAATGTATCAGCTACTTTGGTCGATAAAAGCTTTGATAATTTATCGTAAGATCTTAAGCTCGAATCTCGCGAGTGTCGTTTATCTTTGATAGAAAAACAAAAAAAAACTTCTCAAATGCATGTACCAGGTAAAATTAGAATTTGGTTATATGCTCAGCACCAGGCTACCAGATATAAACCAAGGAGGCAATCAATCGACCTCGTCACTACCTGCTTTGCCATCTCCTCTACCTGTTGGCTATGCAGACTGAAGTAGTGATCGTCGGCGCCGGGCCTTCCGGTTTGGCCACTGCAGCAAGCCTCAATATCCTCGCAATTCCCTACGTGGTGCTCGAGAAGGATACCTGTAGTGCATCAATGTGGAAGCTTCGGACCTACGATCGTCTGCAGCTTCACCTGGCCAAGCGGTTCTGCGAGCTGCCGCACATGCCGATCCCCAGAAACGCCCCGACCTACCTCCCCAAGGCTCAGTTCATCCAGTACTTGGACGCTTACGTCGAACGTTTCAACATCAACCCTGTTTACTCCACTGACGTCCAGCTCGCCTCCTACGACGAAGACAGCAAGACCTGGCGAGTCATGGCGAGGAACGCGCTGACAGATGAGGTTGAGGAGTACAGGAGTCGGTTCTTGGTGGTGGCTTCCGGCGAGAACTGCGAAGGGTTCATCCCGGACCTCCCCGGGCTGCAGAGCTTCTCCGGGGAAATCCTCCACTCGTCGTCCTACAAGTCGGGCAGACCCTACACCAACAAGAGCGTCCTCGTAGTCGGAAGTGGCAATTCCGGGATGGAGGTAGCTTATGATCTGGCGGAACACGAAGCGAGGACTTCCATAGTCATCAACAGCCCGGTATCACACATCGTCATCTTGTTATATATGCAAAGATCTAGATAGCATGCATTAATAACATGCGGAATTCACGCGCAGCTTCATGTGGTGACCAAGGAGATGATCTGCATGGCGATGGTTATGCTGGGTTGTCTCCCTGTATGTTTGGTGGATGCATTAGTTGGCCTTCTGGCCAAGTTGAAGTACGGAGACTTGTCCAGGTACGGCATCGTTAGGCCAACCATGGGGCCGATGCGGCTCAAGGCCGTCACCGGAAGGTCAGCCGTTATCGACGTCGGGACCGTCGAAAAGATCAAGACTGGAGAGATCAAGGTAAACACAGACATTTGGATGAGCTGTACGAGAAGACATCTCTTCTCTCCCCTCCTCGTTTCATGACGTGTATCAGCTAAATGTATGTGTTGTTTTTGACGACATATCATCGACGTAAAGGTGGTGAAAGGGATAACCAACATCAGAGCAAATGAGGTCGAGTTCGCAGATGGCAATTCATACCAGTACGATGCTATAGTCTTTGCCACCGGCTTCAGAACCAATCCCAGGAAATGGCTACAGGTAAACTTGCAGTCCAACTCTTGTTTCTTAGTTGGAAGGACTTCGTTTCATCTCTATGTTCAAGATTTTTCTCCCAAAATTCTAATAAGTTTCGGTAATTCTTAGAAATGATAATTAGAAAGAATGCAAATTTTTTTATTTCCATTCCTCAATAATCTTTAACCTTTATAAATAATCATTTTATAAAGGTTAAGCCTTAACTTAATTTATAATTAGGTAGCATATGCTTATTAGAACTCTCAAAACTATCTAATTTAACTACAAATTTTGATTTCCCAATGTCTTTCTATCAAATTGAACTTTGAGAAAAGAGTATAGAAATAGGAAAAAAAAACTTGATATTATCTCTATAAATATAGTCAACATATCCAACATTCTCCAAAGAAAAACAATAAAAAAGCTTTGAAATATATGTCATGAAAATCCATAATAAACCTTCATGGTCTTATTATATGTTTCGATTAGTTACAAAACCTCAATCTACCTTGAATCAATTTTTCTATGGAACTAATCTAACTAAAATCAAAAGTAAAAGTATCCAACACCTTTATTTTTTGTGAATATTCATCTTCCTAAAACTTCAATAATAATGTTTTTTTTTTTGTTAGTGTATCCAACATCTTAATCTCTACACCTAAGATTGGTCCCGTGCTCATATTACCAAATCTACTTACTACTGATTGAAGATTCAAAATCTAATCCAATGTATTCCATAGCTTAAGATTAGTATGATACAGGTATATCATATCAACTTGCAATGATTGATGATTTGAAACTTCAATCGACTTATATTTACACATAAGACATTGGTCTAGTATCGATGTACCAAACCTGTTTATCAAAAACAAGACTTTAAAATCTTATCTAATATATTTGAAGGCGTTGAACAATATAGTCAGCAAAAGCTTTGATGGATCATGGTAAGGTCTTGAGATCAAATCATGCTTTCCCTAGTTTCATTTGCTTAGTAAAACATCCTAATCTTTAACTACTAATGACTAATATGGCTTCGTATTTTTTTCGTATGAGTAGTAAACAAACTTTTATACTTCCAACAAAATTAAACTTATCTGTTATTATATAATCTATTTGCTAACTATTTCAATTTCAACCTTGTTTTCTTCAAATCGTTTCAATACTATTTTGAAAAATCTCTCAACATTTCTTGATCTCTTATATTTCAATATATGTGTGTGTGTGTGTGTGTGAGAGAGAGAGAGAGAGAGAGAGAGAGAGTATGTGCTGATTTAATTTATTAATACTTAGTTCCATTAGGATTGTCAAAACTAGAAACTAACAATTTGATAGAACATTAAATTAAATTTACTATTCCATTACTTGGGAGTGCTGAAAACATATGTTACTCGCATTGCTGCAGGATGCTGATTCATTCCTGAACGAAGAAGGGTATCCTAGAGAAAAGTTTCCGAATCACTGGAAGGGAAGGAACGATCTCTATTTTGTAGGTTTTGCCAGAAGTGGGTTGCCCGTATGTTCAATGGACGCTCTAAACACTGCCAATGACATCGCAAAAAAGAGAACAGTTTCTTAGACATCTCCAAAAAGAGAACAGTTTCTTAGACACCTCCAACAAGAGAACACTTTTTTAGTTTTGGCAGAGATACTGCTGAATAAGAAACAATGTCGATCTTTTGTTTCGTATGATATCATAGTCTTTGTTGATATTCGCATGACCCTAAGAAGTTCAAATGTGATTGTGTTTTCGATTTTATGTGCAAAGCCAATAAATCATTAATTTAGATACAGATACGTATTCATTGGTGGATTGTGCCGCTAAGTTTAACAATCTTAAAGATGAGGAGTTGGCTCATTAGTTTGATGAGTTTAGAATCACATGATACCCAAATTAATTGTGGGACTTAACCTATGTAGTGTAGTACTTGCGCTTGGGTCCAACCCGTATCTATACAAATAAGTCATCATTTATGCACGATTTTGTTCTTTTGGATAGACCCATAACTTGACAAAGAAGTTCACATACTTGAAAAGTTCCTATCCCTAAAATGAAGATATTTTAAGGAATATTCTTTCATTAAACTCATGAAGATGTTTTAAGGAATGCTTTCCCATTAAAATAATGATTATATGTTGATTGGGTGGGCTTTACAATGTCATGTCGTAATTGGTTGCAAATATTTGCTATATTAATTTCAGCTATAATGTTTTAAATGGATTCACACTATTCTTGATTACCGAATCAAGATATTGCAACCATTATAACTGTGTTACAAAATATTATAGTTAAGGTTCAATTAGTTTAATCTCCACCAACCTTAAGTAAAGTTTATTATAGGTCTTTAGATTTCTTAAAATTATTTTAGATGGAAATTACAAATATTTTTATATGTCAAAAAATGGGCAAAGGTTTTTATATATTGGAAGAATGACAATAAAAATGGACCTATATTGCTTTTGTTCGTTGAACCAAAAACCACACTATCTTGTCCACTCGAGAATTCATTCCTTTATTACTTCTTTACATTTCTAGTCGTGCTTTCACCTCATTGTTCGTTGGGCTAATTCGTTAGATATGCTCGGTTTAAAGGCGCCTCTAAAAACACTCCCCCTTTCATTGTCTTCCCAAATGCATGAAACCGGTAAAAGTAGAATTTAGTTACATGCTCGACGCTAAGCTTCCAAATATACAGTGACAAGATAACGGAAAGTAAGACTATTTTCTACGAATCTTTCAATAGTGGACGGAGAATTGAAGATTGGCTCGATTAGGTAAAGAAATGAGAGCTCAAGTAAATAATTCAGCTTGCTTTGGTAACAAATAATTAATGGAGCGTATCTTTAACATTGTTTTTGAACGTCAAAATGGAATACAGTATGAATCGCTTGGCGAAAGAAATTGATATAAATCAACGAGGCAATCGATCGACCTCGTCACTGCATGCTTCGCCATCTCCTCTACCTGTTGGCCAATGAAGACTGAAGTAGTGATCGTCGGTGCCGGGCCTTCCGGTTTGGCCACCGCTGCATGCCTCAGTGTTCTCTCTATTCCCTACGTGGTGCTCGAGAGGGAGGCCTGCAGTGCGTCGCTGTGGAAGCTTCGGACCTACGATCGTGTGAAGCTTCATTTGGCCAAGCGGTTCTGCGAGCTGCCGCACATGCCGATCCCCAGAAACGCCCCGACCTTCGTCCCCAAGAATCAGTTCATCCAGTACTTGGACGCTTACGTCGAACGTTTCAACATCAACCCCGTTTACTCCACTCACGTCGAGCTCGCCTCCTACGACGAAGCCAGCAAGACCTGGCGCGTCATGGCGAGGAACGCGCTGACCGATCAGGTCGAGGAGTACAGGAGTCGGTTCTTGGTGGTGGCTTCCGGCGAGAACACCGAAGGGTTCATCCCGGACCTCCCCGGCCTGCAGACCTTCTCCGGGAAAATCCTCCACTCGTCGTCCTACAAGTCGGGCAGACCCTACACCAGCAAGAAAGTCCTCGTCGTCGGAAGTGGCAATTCCGGGATGGAGATAGCTTATGATCTGGCGGAACACGAAGCGAGGACTTCCATAGTCATCAACAGCCCGGTATCACACATCGTCATCTTGTTGTATATGCAAAGATCTAGACGGCATGCATTAATAACATGTGGAATTCATGCGCAGCTTCATGTGGTGACCAAGGAGATGATACATATGGCGATGGTCATGCTGGGTTATCTCCCTGTAAGTGTGGTGGATGCATTAGTTGTCCTTCTGTCCAAGTTGAAGTACGGAGACTTGTCCACGTACGGCATTGTTAGACCAAGCTTGGGGCCGATGCGCCTCAAGGCCGTCACCGGAAGGTCATCCGTTATCGACGTCGGGACCATCGAAAAGATCAAGACGGGAGAGATCGAGGTAAACACAAACATTTGGATGAGCTTTACGAGAATACATCTCTCCTCTCTCCTCCTCGTCTAATGACGTGTATCAGCTAAATGTATGTGTTGTTTTTGACGATGTAAAGGTGGTGAAGGGGGTAACCAACATCAGAGGAAATGAGGTTGAGTTCGAAGATGGCAAATCATACCATTTCGATGCTATAGTCTTTGCCACCGGCTTCAGAACCAATCCCGGGAAATGGCTACAGGTAAACATGCAGTCCGACTGCAGCTTTTTAGTTGGCAGGACTTCGTTTCATCTCTATGTTCAAGATTTTGTCCCAAAATGCTAATAAGTTTCGGTAATTCGTAGGAGTGATAATTAGAAAGAATGCAAATTCTTAATTTCCATTCCTCAATAATCTTTAACCTTTATAAATAATCATTTTATAAAAGTTAAGTCTTAACTTAATTTATAATTAGGATTCATAATTTTATTAGAACTCTCAAAACTATCTAATTTAACTACAAAATTTGATTTCCCAACAACTTTATGTTATCTCTGTTAATATAGTCAACAAATCCAACATTCTCCAAAAAAAGACATAATAACTTTGTAATATATGTCATGAAAATCCAAAATAACTTTTCACGGTCTTATATTATGTTTCAATTAGTTTGAAAACCTCAATCTACCTTGAATCAATCTTCAAACGATTCTTTGAAACTAATATAACTAAAATCATAAGTATCCAACACCTTTATTTTTTTGAATATTCATCTTCCTAAAACTTCAATAATAATGTGTTTTTTGTTAGTATAAGCAACATCTCAATCTTTACACCTAAGATGTCGGTCCGGTGCTCATGTACCAAATCTACTTACTAAAGATTATAGATTCGAAACCTAATCCAATGTATTTTACAACGTAAGATTAATATGTTAAAGGTGCAATGATCGATGATTTGAAACTTCATTCGACTTATTTCTACACACACATAAGATTGATTATGTCCTGATTTAATTTATTAAGAGTTAATTCCATTGGGATTGTCAAAAGTAGAAGCTAACATTTTGCTGGAACATAAAATTAAATATACTATTCCAGTAAGTACTTGCAAGTGTTGAAAACATATGTTACTGGCATTGCTGCAGGATGCTGATTCATTCATAGGCGAAGAAGGGTTTCCCAGACAAAAGTTTCCAAATCACTGGAAGGGAAGGAATGATCTCTACTTTGTAGGTTTTGGTAGAAGTGGGTTGGCCGGTTGTTCGACGGACGCTCAAAACGCTGCCGATGACATCGCCAGAAAGAGAACAACAGTTTCTTATTCTTCACAGAGATAATGATGAATAAGAAACAATGTCGGTCTGTAGTTTCGTTGAGCACCATGATATATCATAAGCTCTATTGGGATTCGCGTGATCCTACATCTGTCTATGCTTTTGATTTTATCTGCGAAGACAATAACAAATCATTAGTTTAGAGACAAATACATCGACTGGTGGTTTGTGTCATATCGACTACCCCCCCTTTAATGTTAACAATCTTAAATATATAAATATAAATATGAATATAAATCAGCCTTAGCTATCTTTTGTTTGTTTATCACCAATTTTAAATGAGTTTCCTTTCCCATGAATGTTACACTTGAAAGGCATAATATATAGGCGTATATACAAAGGAAATCTGATCATTTGGAGGAGCGGGAAGAAGGTTAGCTTAGCTTCTCACTGATCACTCCAACAACTGATCCAAAGAAGGCAAATATGCTAACAAGCAAGCAGACAACACTGAACATCTGAAGAAGAACCCATTTCTTCGTCCAAGCTCTTATCTTCTTCTGCACAAGGTACATCTCCACGGGGAAGTACACGGCCAGGGGCCAGAAGCCGAAGGCTCCCAACAGCCCCAACACCTGATTGAAGTAGGGAAAGAACATGGCGAGGCCTGTTGTGGTCGCCACGTACACTGTTCTAAAGCACAGCCGGAACAGATTCGTTCTGCACGGTGGCAACAATGGCAACCGGATCGTGTACAGCTTGTTCACGAACCCACTGTTGGGGAACCTCCCTGCAGCCAATCTCTCCACGAAACAGAACACTGGCTGGCAGTAAACCTAACAAAACCAAAGCAGAAGCTTCGTCAGCAGATGGATAACGCTAATAATCTAAGCTCCGGCGAAGAAGAGAGATGATCACCTGATAGCCTCCCACGAGGTGGAGGACAATGCAAGCATTGGCGAAGTCGATGAGCCAGTAGGGTTCGTAAAAGCCAAATCCTGTCAAGAGGTTTCCCGGAGTGTCATTGCCGAAGGCGGCGTAGCCGAAACAGCCGCAGCAGAGGTAGAAGGATGTGGTGATAAAAATGGAGGTCATGGATGCTTTCTTCATCGTTTGGTTCTCCGGCGGCGGCGATTTCAGTGTATCCTTGGAACAGTAATGTTTCGGATAGTAGCGTGTATTTATGACTCACAGAATCAAGCAATGAAGGTGGGAAATGACTGTCACCTCTATTTCAAAGAGAATAATCGAGTATGGGTAGGCAAATGCTATGTCTCCCAGCGCTTGAGAAACCCGCCACACTTTCTGTGATGTAGATGCCATGGGAATGCCTCCGATCCCACCTTTTATTGTTCCATCTCCTGCGGATCAGAGTGACACAGGAACTCACTCGTCAGTAATCATTCAACGAGGGTTGGCATGCACCATGAGGCTGAAGCTAGATCTGTGATCTAATTAATATCTTACTGTTCATATCATGCAATACTTTGTATGATGACACTGCCATGGCATTTTCCTCTATGCACAGACACTCTTGAGAGTTATTTAGTCTTTAATGACCCCAAAGTAGTGTGTTTTTACGATAGATCATGAAGTAAACAGAAATGAAAGAAGAAAAAAGAATGAAGAAAGGGATACCAATCACTTTGGCCAGGCCAAGTGCGAATCCAATGAAAGAGTAGCTGAAGGACATGATGGCTGCAAAAATAGAGAGCCATGCCATTTCATGAAAGCCAGGTATCTGGGAGAAAACTATCTGAACAACTCCAAACAGCAGCATGTAAAAGCTCTCTCCATATGAGCATGCAGCATTTCGGCCTTCTCTATGATAACAATCTGATTTCTGAATGGCCCTGCACAGACACCAAATGGAAACAGATTGAGTTGCATAAGAAGAAAAATAGCATAAAGCCTAATAATGAAAAAAGAAAAAGGACTGGAAAAATTGTCCATCGTCCTTCGTGCAGGCACACAGACTGCAGCATGGTAATGTAGCCTCAATTATCACATAACACATACACGTACTCGACGCTTTTATGACTTCAAAACTCTTGCCATGGAGTCTCAGAGGAGTTCATTCCTTGAGATACTGGAAAGAAACAGAACACTAGAGCATTTATGGTACCTAAAGAATGTGGCAGACACAGTGGTGATCTAGTCATCCGCCATAACTTTTTTGTCCTTGAAATCGTTAGTGCAGCACTATTGACAGCACCCACAGAAATAGTAGCAACAGAGAATCTCTCAAGTGAAAGTGGCATTAGTTTCTTGTGGAATTCGGCTTCAGCACTACTCCCTACTCAGAAAAATATGAGCAGACAAGGTCGAGAGTAAAAGTGTACCTCATGCTGGTGGCAGCTGTGATGGTGTAGGCTAACCCTGCACCGTACAAGCTTAGTTGCTGAAGGAACCCACAAATCCAAACACTTCTCTCACCTGCATACACTTATTTCATCAATGTTTCCTTTCTGCACCCAGTTTATAAGACACGTACTGAGATCAATTATGACCAGTTCTCTATATTGATTACATGTGCTTGCATGACGAGGACGAACTAAGATGAGTTTAGCACAAAACAGGGTCAAGATTAGGTAAGTGAATAGAGAAGAAAGAGGATGGGGAAGCATGATAATGACTTGCAAAGAGAATTGCTTTGTCTTCTCTAAACCAAACTTGAGGTCCAACTTGAGACTTACGATTAGGAAAGTAATCGATTGTACTATACATAAGTGAATCACGTCATAAGTAATCAATTGCACTATTTTTAGTACAAAGAAATAATCTTTTTTATCTTCTGTTTTTTTCACCAAATCAGATGCACCAACTTTTTTTGCCTCTGCGAGATGCGACATCAATGTGTGCTTTTTGTTCGATGGTGATGTAATATTTATTTGACGTGTGAACTAAAAAAGCATAAAATAAGTGACGTGACGTGACGTGACGTGAAGCGACGCGAAATGAGATGGATTTTATTTCCTTAGTCCGACTACATTTTGCGCATCAGAACGAAACGTAGAATGGTTTTGATTTCTTACCCAAGAAAAGCCTCACAGCATCCATGTAGTGGCGGTTCCTGAGATGTCCATGCTCAGGGTCGGGTGTTCTGTAGCAATCCGCGAGCAGCGTTGATTGGATCAGAGTGACTGCAGCAAAGAGCACCATGACTATGGGGCCAGCGATCCAACCCAGTTGAGCCATGCTCCACGCCAGAGAGAGAACTCCGGCGCCGATCACAGCTGTTATTATGTGGGCGATGGCTGTCCATATGGTGCCTTCACAAACACAGAGAGATGAAACAAGAATCCACCATACAGATCAAGATTCCTGTGTTTGAAGCAGTAGAATCAAAAGGACTTGTAGAAAGAGCCACCCAGGAAAAAATGAAGCGATTCGAACAGAGCATGATGGCTACAGGTGATCGAAGCCCCCTTCTAAGAAATCCAATCTCTCAAGAACAACAGTTAAACGGAAGACTGGGAAGTAAAGAAGAAAAGGAGGAGACGAGAGAAGTCATGTCACCACTTCTGTTCACATGCTCTTCCTGCTCCTCTGATGCTTTTGGAAGCTTCAACAGCAAAGGGGAGCTCCCTTCTTCCTCTTCTCCGGCCATGCCTCCTCAAGCAGACCCAAGGAGATGGAGGGGATCTTCCACCGGGGAGCCAATGGATCAGTCATCAATGGCTACTGCTGCTACGGTTAGGTGGACCAAATGTAGACCACAATAAACAATCCACAAATGTCAAACGAGATGTTCCACTACCATTCTCTTCTCTCGTGAGAACGGTGGCTACCTAACCTGTTTGTGGTGGCTCCACCAACATCGCACATAAATTAATTAGATATGGTTGAGTTCAGAGAACTCTTGGTGAGGAATCCAAGACTGCAACCCATATTGACCTCGTCACAAAAGTGAATCTAACCATATTGACCTTTGCAGCCGACATGTTAATATCGGCTATGAAAAGGATCTAAGCGACCAAGTAACAAGCCGAGATTCATTGATCATCTTGACAAGTCGTAGCCAAAACCATCTTCTGAATGCATGCATAGGCTTACTGCTTTTGTTTTTATCCGTTCATCATTGGGATGCAATTAATATAAAATGTTCAGATGGATTTCAACATGAACTAGGGAGAAAAATCACCTCCACAATAGAGACATCAAAAAAATAGGAAAAGAAATTACCAATGTCAATACCAATCAACTTATAATGCATGATGTCTAAATTGATATATCAAAAAGTTATGACAATATGACTGAAACATCTCTAGTATATCTCAAATTTAATGTACTTCAGCTATCATATAGAATAAATTTCTGTACCTTTTTTTGTCCATAAGAATTCTTTATGAATATCTTTTACAGCAATATATTTAACCCTAGTAGAAATTAAATTAATGTATTTTGATAGTTTTGATTGCCAAAAATTATTATCCTTCAAACGTTTTTCTTATAACAAAGTATAGATTTTCTTGAATCAATATCAAACTCATATTTGTATTTGTGTAGCCAACTAACATATATTTTTCGATACTAAAGCATAAACTTAAATAAAAAATACTTTTTAGATACTTGAAAATCTACTTAGCTATTGTCTATTATTTATTTTCAGGATTTAAGATAAATAGATTGACCACATCAACTGTCCAAGTAATGGATGACCTAAACATAAGATACTCTATCCATTGCTTGTACACATCACAATATATATATATATATATATATATATATATATATATATATATATATATATATATATATATATATATATATATATATATATATATATATATATGAAACTATCAATTGCTTTGACATAAGATACTCTATCCATATTTGTTTTATCTTTGAATGACATTATTTAGAGCTTGACTTGAAATGACCTAAAGTAGATAACAAATTGGTTTTGACTTAATCATATTTAATTTGTCGAGAAGCTTTTGTATATATCTCTCACGACAATCAAATTTTATCATTATCTTGTCATGTCATTTGTAATTATCATACTAAAAAATATATTTAGATGATCCCAGGTCTTTTCTAATAGTATGACTAACAATTAACATATCATCTATATATAATAAGTAATTAATAAATTTATATTTTAAAAATATTTTATATAAACATAATGGTACAAAAAGTTTTATTATACTCATGATCTATCGTAGAAAAATCAAATCCTTTATACCATTGTCTTAGTGTATGCTTATGACCGATAAACTTTTCTTTAACATACACGTTAGATTTTTGTTATTTTAACTAAGAATTCATATATTTTTTTTCAGTAATTTTTTCTTACCTTTTAACTATGAACCCCGAAAGTTATTATATATATATATATCATTCTCCAAATCATCATTTATAATATCTTATTTCTAATTCCATTCACATTGTATTGTGAAGTTTTCTTTTCTTTATCTTTTTTACTTTCTTTTTTTTTTCTCCCTTTCGTTCTGTCTGTCCCACACGCTCTCACCCGATCTCATGCCAGAATCCGTGGGATGAGATCTCACATATTCTCTTCTACAAGACAGACGCAATTACGAGGACAAAGGCAATGGGAAAGCGATGGGATATAATTAATTATTTTTATTCTTTATATAATTTAGTTCCTATTGTTAATATAAAATATATAATTATGTAATCTATAATACGAAATAACTATAGGTCTAAAAAATATTATGATACATATCTTTTATTATTATTGAGAAAAATAAATTTTATCTGATCTACAAATATATCGTGTCAGATCTGAGATATAATCTACGAGAAGAACTAGACTCACATTCTCCTATCCTCATATCCTTTCACACAACTACTATAATCCGTTCACGTGACTAAAGTGAGATGGAGAGAAGAACCGTAATCTCTCTACTATATCACGCACTCTTATATTGTTATGTTCTCGTGATGTATCCCTAGGAGATCCTGTCTATTTATAGGCAAGAGTAAAGGGTCTATGATAAGTAATTATGAGAGTTCCTCACATCAACGACATCTCATAATGAATCTTAATTAGACCTTCTTTTCATTGGTCAATAATCATAATCAAAATTCAATCATATCCATAATATATCTTATCTAATTAAATAGATCTACATAATCTAACATTCTTCTATTTAGCCTATTAATCAATAAGATACAAAAAGGATATAAAAAAAAAATTATTTGAAAATAATTTTACACAATTGGATTCATATTCTGAAATTTTAAAAGATATTTATTTTGAATCTTAAATTTTGATGATGAAATCAATTGATAAACTTATCGAATTTTGATGATGAAATCAATTGATAAAGTTATGATCTAATAAGCATTTGAGTGACGTAGGATTAACTTCGATCATAGAAAGATAAATTAATTGAAGAAGGAGAATCAGACATTGGGCCGGAGAGCATTATGTTAGAAGATTGAATGTCCGATCGGAGGATTGGTCGACGTGCTGGAAGATAGACTTCGTACCATAAGTTCAAGCATCGGGCCAGAAGAATTGAACATTGCATCAAGAAGATCAGATATTATGAGAGGTCAATATACCGATAGATCAGGTAATACATCGAAGGAGAGGATGATGGGTCAAAGGTTCGAATAAAGCGTCGGATGTTTGCAGTAAGAGAGGGAGGGGGGGTGAATTAATGCATCGGATAAAAACAACGGTTTCGAAAAATTCTTTCGTACATTGAAAATCGGTTCCGGAAATATGCTTAAACTTGAAAGTGTGTTCGTAAACGTATTGAAAACAGTAAGGAAGTAAGGAGGTTTGCAGTAAGGTAAATTGCACAAAAGAAACGCAAACCATATTTTTATAGTGGTTCGATCGTCATAACCTACATCCACTCCACCGATTCCTCTTCCGTCGAGGCCACCGACATCCACTATCGGTCTTCCTTCAATAGGTGAAGACTAATTGTCTTTTATAGCTCTTTCTCCTTTTATCATATTTGGGAGATAACTCTTATACTCCCACTTACTCCTCTCTCAAACTATTCTAACACTTAGAACTTTGAAAGGAGTTCACACAGAAGTAAAACAAAGTTTTCTTTCCTTTTTTGCTCTCAATTGTGTGTTCTTTAACCAGGGATGAGAAGGGTATTTATAGGCTTCAAGTTGATTCAAACTTGGAGCCTAAAAATGTCTCATCTCGGGTACAAACGGTACCACCGCCAGTGCTAGTCTAACACTGACACTAGGTGATACCATCGCCTGATAGTCCCTCGGAGATTGTATCTGGGCAGTACCACCGCTAGTGCTAGTTTAACACTTACACTGACACTGGGCGGTACCATCGCCTGACAGCCTCTCGAAGACTGTGTCTGGGCAATACCATCGCTTGACATAATCTCGGAGACTGTGCCACGACGGTGCTACCTGTTGAGTCATTATTTGGGCATTTCATTGGGTCGGACATAGTCCATACATGAGCCCAACTAGCCCCTAATTGGGTTGGTTCAATTTCAATCCTAATTATGTACAAACTACAAAATCTAAGATATCTACTAAGCTAAACAAGTCCGTAAGTCTAGGTTTCTTCTGGCGAGCTTCTGACGATCTCTCGGTAATGTTCCAACGGACTCCCGACAAGCTCCTGGACTTCACGATGATCTTTTTGGTGAGTCCCGATGAGCTTCTTTAGCAAGCTCCTTGACTTTTTGGTTAATTTCGTCAGAACTTTCGATGGATATCTGAACTTCCAATGAACTCTCGAACTCCCAACAAAATCACATCCTTTACTCCGAGACTTTGTTTTGCTTTACGCCTTGTTATCGTAGTTAATCCTGCACATATAAAACCTACTTCGATCTAGACAATTAATACTAAGCTAATCAGATGTTGTCTGGTACATCATTGGTTCATCGATGCCTCGTCCGATTGTTCGACGCATCGACCTCTCTTGCAGCCTATTACCTAATCGGCCAGTTGACCTCCACAACTCTGATTTCCTTAGCGCAATATCCGCTCTTCTTGGCTCGATGCCCGAACTTATTGGATTTCCAATAAGCCCTTGAATTATTAGATCTCATAGATGAGATTCAATAAGAGCTAATAAAATATTATTGGGTAGAGACCCACTAGTCTAAAAGGCTTGGGTAATTGGATGAAGATCCAATACCTAATATGGCAAGATCTATTAGGAATAAGTCGGCACTAAGAGAGGGAGGGGGGGGGTGAATTAATGCATCGGATAAAAACATCGGTTTCGAAAAATTCTTTCGTACATTGAAAATCGGTTCCGGAAATATGCTTAAACTTGAAAGTGTGTTCGTAAACGTATTGAAAATAGTAAGGAAGTAAGGAGGTTTGCAGTAAGGTAAATTGCACAAAAGAAACGCAAACCAGATTTTTATAGTGGTTCGATCGTCGTGACCTACATCCACTCCACCGATTCCTCTTCCGTCGTGGCCACCGACATCCACTATCGGTCTTCCTTCAATAGGTGAAGACTAACTGCCTTTTACAGCTCTTTCTCCTTTTATCATATTTGGGAGATAACTCTTATACTCCTACTTACTCCTCTCTCAAACTATTCTAACACTTAGAACTTTGAGAGGAGTTCACACAAAAGTAAAATAAAGTTTTCTTTCTTTTTTTGCTCTCAATTATGTGTTCTTTAACCAGGGATGAGAAGGGTATTTATAGGCTTCAAGTTGATTCAAACTTGGAGCCTAAAAATGTCTCATCTCGGGTATAAACGGTACCACCGCCAGTGCTAGTCTAACACTGACACTAGGCGATACCATCGCCTGATAGTCTCTCGGAGATTGTATCTGGGCGGTACCACCGCTAGTGCTAGTTTAACACTTACACTGACACTGGGCGGTACCATCGCCTGACAGCCTCTCGAAGACTGTGTCTGGGCAATACCATCGCTTGACATAATCTCGGAGACTGTGCCACGACGGTGCTACCTGTTGGGTCATTATTTGGGCATTTCATTGGGTCGGACATAGTCCATACATGAGCCCAACTAGCCCCTAATTGGGTTGGCTCAATTTCAATCCTAATTATGTACAAACTACGAAATCTAAGATATCTACTAAGTTAAACAAGTTCGTAAGTCTAGGTTTCTTCTGGCGAGCTTCTGACGATCTCTCGGCAATGTTCCAACGGACTCCCGACAAGCTCCTGGACTTCACGATGATCTTTTTGGTGAGTCCTGACGAGCTTCTTTAGCAAGCTCCTGGACTTTTCGGTTAATTTCGTCAGAACTTTCGATGGATATCTGGACTTCCAATGAACTCTCGAACTCCCAACAAAATCACATCCTTTACTCCGAGACTTCGTTTTGCTTTATGCCTTGTTATCGTAGTTAATCCTGCACATATAAAACCTACTTCGATCTAGACAATTAATACTAAGCTAATCAGATGTTGTCCGGTACATCATTGGTTCATCGACGCCTCGTCCGATTGTTCGACGCATCGACCTCTCTTACAGCCTATTACCCAATCGGCCAGTTGACCTACACAACTCCGATTTCCTTGGCACAATATCCGCTCTTCTTGGCTCGATGCCCGAACTTATTGGATTTCCAATAAGCCCCTGAATTATTAGATCTCATAGATGAGATTCAATAAGAGCTAATAAAATATTATTGGGTAGAGACCCACTAGTCTAAAAGGCTTGGGTAATTGGATGAAGATCCAATACCTAATATGGCAAGATCTATTAGGGTTAAGTTAACTAAGGGCCTCTATAAATAGGAGGGAACCAAGGCTAATATGTTGAGGCTTCTTGGTTGCCACATCCTATTCTCATCTCCTTTTTCCTCCTTAGATAGCAGGTGTGGAGATTTGTATAGCGATTTGAGGAGCGTCGTCGCAGCCTTATTATATGGATCATCGTTAGAGAGGAGAACACTTGAACTCCTTCATCAAATCCCACGGATCTATAAGAATTCAGGGATATACGATCTTCCTATATAAACACTATCTCACACGTAGATTTAAGTTTTATAGGTTTTTACACATCAATCTTGGTACAACGACGAACACCTTTAGGAAACTTGAGGTTTTTGTTTTCTGTTTTTTTGTTGCGCTTGTCATGTCGCCTTTAGACTTCCCAACAGTGGTATCAAAGCCAAGTTGTTCGTGCGAAACATTGATTTTAAACTATGTATATTGTTAATTAATAAAATTATATTAATTAAATATTAATCTCAAAAAAATTTATTAGAGTCCTAAGCTAATAAGATTATAATTTAATAAATACTCCCAACTCTTTCGTAATAAAGTGAGGTCAAAAGTAAATACTCCCAACTCTTCTAATTTAATAAATTATAATTTTTATTTTAGTATTAAAAGTAGATAATTTTTTTTAGGATTAGTGTATATTTTCTAAAAATTTCTATCAATTGTGTCAATTTTTTAAAATATAATATATGAAATCTAAGATTAGAAATTTTTTAAAACCAAATTAGAGATTTTAAATATGATAATACTGTTTATCTAACTTGCTGCTAATGGTATAAAGTCGAATCTGTATTTTTCATGATTTACCGAATTTTTAACTCGTTTATTAGTTTTTTTATCATTTTATTTTATAAAAATTAGTTTTATGATTTTATAAATCATGTTTATATTTTATTTAAATGAATATGCTAGTCTGAAACTTAGGTACTATATTTCTGAGATTTTTTGTTCATTACTAGATTTATCATATAATTTTTTATCTATGTAAAAATAAAAAAAGAAAAGAAAATCGGAATTAAAATTGATCTGACTCTGGTCGGATCTGAGTCAGACCAAGCGGTCGGCCGTAATAAGTCCCAACCAGCACGGCCTCCAGCTTGGCCTGAGCCAGGTGCGGAACTTACCCAAACTGTGGCTCGGTCCGGGGCGACCTTAAAGATGGGTTCCGGTTCATCTCGGGTCCAGCAGATCGACTGGATCAAGGCGACGGCTTGGCGGGCTTGGCCCGGCTCGTTAGTGGGCTGGAGCAGCCCGCTGCATAGCGCTTTCTGGTCCACTGACTGCAGTAGAGTCGTGGCCCATCTTATGGCCTACTTTTCGGCCCAGGAACGACCCAATCGCGGCTTGGGTCCGGCTGGGTGACCGCTGAGTTGCTATCTTCTTACGGCCCATAATTACGTAGCCCACCTACGTCAGCCCAATCACGGCCGAACCCTGCAACCCACCCGTGCCCCCTTCCTCTTGAGTGCAATCTGGGCTCATCCACGTCCGGCCCAGTAAGTATTAAGCGGCACTGATCTAATTTCGGCCTCTGTATTAGGGCGGATTCGGGCCTGATTTGACCCGGTAGCGCTGTTTTGATCCGTTTTAAGAGTTTGAGCTCAATTAACCTATAGATTAAACATGAACTGAATCAGTTTAACCGATTCTGATCGATTCAATATGATTTTAAATTGATTTAGATCGGTTCAAGCTTCTTTAACTTAAATTACACTTAAGTCTAAGCTAGACTAGTTAAGAATGATTCCAAACTAGTTTTTCTATTAGGTTTTAGGTAAAGTATGCTTGATTTAAGTCGATTCAACCGATTCAACTAGGATCCAAGCCAATTGAGGACTAATTAGGATATAATTCATTATATTGATGTTGCTTGATGACTTTAGATGAATTGATATATGTGACCATCAATTTTGAAAATCACATAAGATACATGATTGATATGATAAAAGGACCTATCTGATCCCTATTAATTATAGGAGAGTCGGAGAGCCGTTCAATGTGGTAGCTAGATTATTTCTCCATTTGTTATTGAGATTATCATAAAATAAAATTATATCTTGAATACACATGAGGTGACATATTTTCACATAATCATAACTTAAAGCATATAAAAAGTTAATAATAACTTTAATTAAAATAATTTTTAAATATTTAATAAATATCCATATTTTATAAAAAAAAAATTTAAACTCTAATGATTAAGCTGAAAATGTATAAAGTTGAAGTGCCTTGATGTAACTCTGGTGATAGACAATGCTCCTCTAGTGTTTGAAATAGAATCAAGTTATTGTTATAAAAAAAATAAACAACAAGCAATCAATAAAAGCTAAGTTGGAATCTTTTTATACGTTTGCTCAAAACATATGAAAAATTGGCCATAGTGAATGTAGAATAAATAAATCAAAATAAAACCATAGATTATATGGTCAAAACTCTTGAAAATCAATTTTGGAAGTATAAACTATAATAACACATGGCATTGGTCAAACACTTAATAGGATATACTCCTAACAGTATATGAAGATGTTTAGTCATTTGGTATGGATTCACTACCAACAGCAGTCGGAAAAGATGAAGTAAATCCATATCATACTCCTAATCATAAATAGAGGGGTGCTCCTCATGACTTAATATGAAATTTGAGGTTGATCATTGTTCTAGTTTATTTATGCTATCAAAATTGGTTCTCGAAAATTATGATCGTATGATCTATAATTTATTTTGATTTATTTATTTTATATCTGTCGTGCTATTTTTTTTTTGGAGAACATATAGGAGGTTCCTACTCAACTTTTGATGATCGCCTATCGTTCATGTTTTTCAAAATAGTTATCTAATTCTATGTTATTATTCATATATGTATTCACCAAGAACATATGTGAAGAGCTACAGAAATGATAGTTATTTCCTAAAAAAAAAGAAAAAAAATCATGTTATTATTCATATATGTATTCACCAAGAGCATACTAAAAATCTTTGTGAAGAGTTACAGAAATGAGAAGTCTCACTTCCTACAAATCTTCACAACCTAAAAAGAAGAGGCACACAAATCTTCACAACCTAAAAGATTCATCAAAAAACCTTCTTACACTCTACCACGACCCATCAGATAGATAAAATCATGATGGCTTTCTTAAATCAAGAACTTTCAAATGCCTGTGGTTCAAAGATCGAGTCACTCACGATCTGATTAAATTATTGAAGCAGTTCCTGTGGATTAGTTGAAGTTTGATTTTGGTACTTGTAGTATTTATTATATGCTTCTCCCACTTCACTTTGCCCCTTGGCCAACACACAAATGCCACTGCTGGACTACCACAATGGGTTTTGTGGAGCATTTGTATCAACCAATGGACATGTTTTGATCAGTCGGACTAACATCAATCTGTTCAAACACCACCTTAATTGTTATGCATTATCATCAAACTATAAGTAATCCTCAATCAAGTGAACTCGAGATCCATGGAAATTAATGAATGAAGCACAAGTGAGATAGATAAATAACTGATATCTCCAACTTGAAATGGGAGACAGCATGAGTCAAACCTTTTGAATAAAGGATTTGGGAATGACAATAAAGTAGCTCGACATTGTTTCACTCATCTCTTCGACAAAAAGGTTAGCAAACATGTCACTCCTTCTCAGGAGAGCTAGAAAGTGTGTCTCCTTCATGTCTCGATCTCCTTCGTGCTCCACATTTGGACCTTACCTACTTTTCTCTTTCTTAATCTTCTCATATATCTGAGGATGGCAGCAGGGTTGGCTGATTGATTGCCTGATGGAAGTCAGGTTTTTGGTACTCCATATTTTAAACGGATTCAGATCGGGTATTGGGTTAGATACAGATACAGATCCTTGGATTCATACAATGAATTTTGGATTTTGGATTTAGGTTGTCAGGTTCTGTCACCATCCTTATCTTTGGCACTATAGAGTCGAGCTATTGTCTCAGCAGCATCATCTGTCGTTTCATGTTGAAAAGTGACTGCGAGAAGCACCTCTCTCAGGGTTTGATGCATCAACAGATCATGTGTTGTTCTTCAGGCTAAGGAAGTACATGGTTTCCTAAATACCCAGAGCAAGTACTTGAACCTCAAAGTCCTTTCCTGAAAAGTTTGGGTTTTGAGTTGAGAGCTGACATTAATTCTCAACGAGCATGTTCGATGGAAGAAGCATGAAACTGCAAAAATAATTTGCAAGAATATGATCAGGAGCATATAGTAGAAGTAGAAAAGCCCTCCTAATTTAATGTGTATGGGCAACAAAGAACTTTATATTTTCCTATGAGAAGAACACACTTGCTTTGGGGAGGAGGTGCATTTTCTGCTCTATCAGTCGTCATCTTTCTTTTTGCTGTGGTCGCTTGCTTGCCATTGTTGGCCTTTCACCGGCAGAGAAGTGCAGGTAGTGTCCCTCTCAGGAGGAAGACACCTGATACCGGTACAGTGCACCAAAATCACTGGTCACATGCATGCTTGAGGTAAATATGTTGGATGCTGCCAAATGGTTATAAAAGCTGCTTCAGGAGGAGCTTCAAAAAGAGGTGGTTGATGATTCGATTGCCCTTGCAGACCTTTGAGCTCTTCTGCAAAAGTGATGGTGGGCATGATAGGTTATGATACTGATTATACCAAGATAGAACATCTCTGGTCATGTGCCAATGTTGTATTGTGTCACCATCTTTAAAATCTTGAGGACAGTTTTTGTTCGGATGGACACGGCTCACATGACTAATGTGAATGTCGGAGTCTTTATTCTCGATCCTATGGCTTTTGGAAGTCCTTTAGCGATCGGTAGAAGACTACTTCAGGAAGAAGGTCCCAAAATATTTGCTACTTTTGTGTGGGCAATTACAAAGATATCGGTTGGAGGGGAAGCTCTTCCAAGGAGTTCTTACATGAGGAGGAGAGATCCCAATGTTCTTGTATGTGCTTTCTGTCATTCTTGCACAATATTGATGGAAAAGAACCAAGCTTCTAGTGGTGGGATCTGTCTTCATGATTTAAAGATAGATTTGTTCTATATATTGATCTAGTTCTTTAACTTAATTTAGAAGCTTAAGGACTCAACAATAATGCAGTTCTTCCACTCAGCTTCTTTTTAATCATTTTGTGATAAGATGCTTCGACATGCTGCCCTCATTAACACTCTTCCTGTCTATCTCCCAGGGCACCACTTGCTACAAAAATCATGGGCATTAGCACTTGTACAATTAAGTGACTTACTTTTGCAAATCTGTCAGATCTCATTTAAATTTCTCTGCATTTCTATAGAGAACTTTTTTTTTTGCATTTTGACCTTTCAAAATGTGGATCTCTAAATTAGGTCCTTATATATTATACTTACTATTATTGTTGCCAAACCATAAGATTTTAACCTTTTATCGGAAAAACTATTTCATGACAAGGGGAACATATTCTAGTGAAAAAATAGGGAGATGTGAAAGAAACTCCATATGATTGTTTCTAGTTGGTACAATGTTGCAAGAAACATTTCATCAGCTCATCATCCTCATGGAAACAACTGAATGATCAGCTGATCACTGGTTGGTCATGTCATGTTTTCAGAAATTAAATACAGAGTGATCCATGATTTGTCATAGATTCCCATATTCTGTGACAGAATAAATCTTTTTTTATTCATGTACAAGACTGCTGCAAAAGATACTGCTGCAAGTTACAACCCACCACTGAAATGCTTCTATGCTTTGTTTTATGGTCCTTTTACTGTGATTGTCCTGGAAGACAAAGTCCCTTTGGGGCATTTCAACTTCAGATTCATCCTTGCAGTCCCACCTAACATGGCCCTTCGCGGCTGCCAACACCTTTTGGGTTTATTCTTTTGAATGAGCCTGTGGCCTGGACTCTGCTATTTGTATTTTATGTTATTTTTTAGTGGTATACATACATGTCTACTCTCTCTCTCTCTTTCACCACCACTCTTCTTCTCTAGGTTTTGAGATCATCTATCCACCAGAATAGCTTACTTGGATTTCATCGTGACAGTGAAAGAGCAGCTAAATGGCCATTGGATGACTTGGTCAACACATGAGTCAGCATCCACAGCAGAGAGAGCATCCAAAATAGTTGGCTTAGGCCTGCTTTAGACTGCCATGACTGCAGAAATTGTCAGAGTTACGCAGAGAGAAAGGGAGAGGGAGAGGGAGAGGGAGAGAGAGAATCCAAGTGTGAATTTGAATGCTTGGGGACCCCTACCTTCCTCGGTGTTGCAGTTGGACTAGCCTTTGCTCCAAATACCACAGCACGAGCCGACTGCCAGATGAGTACACTGTTCAGCCTCCCTCCAGCAATATTATAGCTTGTCTTCTTCTGACCCTCTGAATCCCCCCTCGCCAACAAGATCTGAGCTTTGGTTCCCCTCCCAATGCTCCCTTCAGCCCTCCCTTTTATTTCTTGTGAAGACATTGTTCTTTGAAGAGAGTTAAATAAAGGATTCCCAACACATAAAACAAAGTCAAGACAGTGTGTCATCGTAATCCATTCAAAGCACCCCACCCAGTCTACTGTGCAACCATACCTTCACGACATTATTTCAAACTTATGTTATATGAACACCACAGCATTTACAGATCAACCCCATGCATGCGTCAGATTACCTCTCTTGAGATTGACAAACTACTAAAAAGCTTTGGTAATGGTGACTATTGTTTCCATGGGGAGGCAACAAGCTGCTTCACCTCCTTTTGTTTCCCCCCCCCCCTGAGATGGAATTCAATCTTTAGGAAAATGTGTGTTTCTTTTTGAGCCTCGGTGTTGCTTCTTTTTGGGTTCTCCTTTGATGGGTTGCTCGTGATCTCGTTTACTTCGGGAAACGTGTGATCTTTGTGCCTTTGGAGCTGCACCTTTCGATGCCATTCTTTTGTGTTGAAACAAATCAATTTGCCTATCCTTTTTAGTTGCAAATCGTTGTTACTTCATAGTGGACAGGAACTGTACTTTCCATTTAATCCTTGTAGGTTTGGCTTCTTCCTTCGTGATACATTTTTGATGAGACAACTGTTCAGATCTTTGCATCTGTTCTAATAAAAGGAGGTATGGGCGGAGGCAATATGGTCACAGGTTGATGTCTCCTCCTCACATGTTGTTGCTCCGAGACATTTGATCTCATCTTCACAGAAATGTGTCAAACTTCTGTACCCGAGATGAACATCCGACACCAGATACATGAACACCCAGCTACGCCCTCTCTGTAAGTTGTTCCTTCTACCTTCCCTCTTCTCCTTTTCTGTTTCCTCTTCTTTTTGGTTCTTCAACAAAAATTTCTAGTCCATGAGAACCCATGCCTGAAGTATGTCCTGAACTACTTTCCAATGTGAAATGGGGAAGAACTACTTTCCATGCAGCATGTACTGATTCCGCTTTGTTTTTTGTTTCAATCTGAATCATCTTTTGCTGGAAGTAGAACTCAGCACACTTGCAAGTATTATCAAGTTCTGTAGCCAACTACTGATGGATAAACCAATTCCAGCTGAGGCTCCTCATGACCTTCCTATCACTGATGTTTTCCCATATTCCACTGAACCAAATACAAAGATATTAACCATCAAAATAGCAGGACCTTCATCCGAGAATGGGGAGAAATCTGTCCCCATCTCACCTTCCATATCGATTTCTCCACACTTGAATTCACCTTCTCCACCATCCTCTGCATTTGTCTCAGCATTACAGTCACCGTACATATCTCCGAGAGCCTTAGAACCACCGAGTGAGAACAACACTGTACCAACGACCACCGTCCCATCACCAGTTTCATACTCTGGTTCACATTCTGATGACATCCCAAGCACTTCCTACACTCCTCCATCAGAAAGATACGACTTTGTGGCTGACCAAATCGACCAGAAGCCCAAGTTTTCCGATGCAGCACCGCCTCGTATCTCGTTCTCTTTCCCAGTCCCTCGTATCTCGTTTACAAAATGCTCGGACTCTCCTTCTTCCAATGCCAAGCTCCGTAGCTGTGATGTTTACATTGGATTCCATGGCCTTAACAATAATCTCAGTCGCTTCTGTAAATGGCTCAAGTCTGAGCTTGAGCTCCAGGGAATAGCCTCATTTGTCGCTGATAGGGAAAGGTATTCAGATACTCAGAGACATGAGATTGCTGATCGAGTCATATGCTCCGCGACCTTTGGTGTCATTGTGGTGACACCATCAAGTTTTCTTAACCCTCTCAGTGTCGAGGAGATAAGGTTCTTTGCTCAGAAGAAAAATCTCATTCCACTATTGTTTGATACTGAGCACTCAGAGATCATGAGTCTCTTTGATGGGAGGTTGGAGGATAAGGAGTGTAGGGAAGCATTTGAAGGGTTGACCAGGTGCAATGAGTTCAAGCTCGAAACAAATGATAGCAACTGGAGAAGCTGCATCGTGAAGGCTGCTGGGATTCTAAAATCAAAACTTGGTAGGAAGAGCAGCACGGTGAAGGAAAACGGAGTTTCTGAAGAATTACCCTTTCCTCGAAACAGACATTTCGGCGCCAGAGAGAAGGAGCTGACAGAAATCGAGGCTGCTTTCTTTGGATGCTGTGAAGTTCATGAAATAGAGCATCCAAATCACGCCATGGTGAAAGCTGGCTCAAGTGATGGATTTGCTGACGAGGAGAGTGATACCGTAAGAACAAGTGGGAAGTACATTAGTCTAGAAATGAGGAAGTGCAAAGAACCTACTTTAGAAGCTTGGATAGAACCAGTGATGGAGCTAACGAGCAAAGGAAGAAGCCTTCAAAAGCAACGCTCAAAGCACAAAAAATCAAGGAGTGGAGCCAGCAAAGGCTATGGCAACGCGAATGTATTCTGTATCAATGGAACCTCAGGCATAGGGAAGACAGAGCTTGCCTTGGAATTTGCCTATCGATATGCTCAGAGATACAAGCTGGTTCTGTGGATTGGTGGTGAAGCAAGGTGCTTCAGGCAGAACATTTTGAATTTGTCAATGGACTTGGGTCTGGATGTCAGTGCAGAGGGAGAAAAGGAAAGAGGGAGGATAAGGAGCTTCGACGAACAAGAGTTTGATGCGTTCCAAAGGGTAAAGAGGGAGCTCTTCCGAGATATCCCTTACTTGCTGGTCATCGACAATCTTGAAACAGAGAAGGAATGGTGGGAAGGGAAAGACCTGCATGATCTGATTCCGAGGAACACTGGAGCTACCCATGTGATCATCACGACGAGGCTATCCAAGGTTATGAGCTTCGAGCCAATGCAACTTCCACTGCTTTCCTTGGCCGATTCACTACTTATACTTAGAGGCAGGAGGAAGGAGTACTCGGTTCAGGAGATCGAAGTGCTGAAAAAATTCGATGAGAGGTTGGGGAGGTTGAGCTTTGGGTTGTCAGTAATAGGTTCCCTTCTTTCTGAGCTGGCTGTTTCACCATCCGAATTACTCGAAGCGATCGACAGGATCTCCCTTAACGACAATACTTTTTCTTTGGGTGGTAGTGAGGATGCTTTCTGCAGGAACAACACTTTCTTAATGAAAGTCCTCGTGTTTTGCTTTGCAGCACTGGATCGAGCTAAGGGAAGAAGCCTTGCATCGAGAATGGTCCTCACTGGTGCATGGCTTGCTTCTGCCCCAGTTTCTTCAACCATATTAGCAGCTGCTTCTAATAATTTACCCACAAAAGGAAGCTTCCATCAATGGGGGAAAGGTCTCACGATCGCTTTCTTATGTGGCTCGAATTGCTGCTTAGCACCCCAAGCTCGAAAAAATGAAGTGGAGTCAGCTCTCCTGCTGGTAAAACTAGGCCTGGCAAAGGGAACAATGAGACAGCCGGGATGCTGGATTCAGTTCCACCCGATCACCCAAATGTTTGCCAAGATGAGAGGGGGGCTGCCACCGGCCAAGGCCATGGTCCATGGAGTCATGAAGGTTGGTAACGCTGCAACGAACTTAGACCATCTATGGGCTTCAGCATTCCTCATCTTCGGGTTCAAATCAGAACCCCCTCTCGTTCAGCTCAAACCAGGCGACATGGTCTTCTTCATAAAAAAGACCGCACTTCCATTAGCAATTCGGGCATTCATGACCTTCTCGAGGTGCAATTCAGCTTTGGAGCTCCTGAAGGTATGCACGAATGTGCTCGAGGAGGTGGAGAAATCATTTGTGTCACAGATACAGGACTGGCACCGAGGTTCCTTGTGCTGGAAAAATCGGCTCCATTCTAACCAGAAGGTGGATGAATATGTCTGGCAAGATGTGACTCTCCTCAAAGCCACATTGCTTGAGACTCGAGCTAAGTTGCTGCTGAGAGGAGGGCTTTTTGATAACGGGGAAGAATTATGCCGAACTTGTATTAGTATTAGGACTGTGATGCTTGGCCATAACCATCTTCAGACTTTGGCTGCTCAAGAAACGCTAGCCAAGTTGGTCAGGTATAGAAGTAAGATATGAAGCTAGCTATGGACATGTAAAATGTGTATCGTATCGCTTCGGCTTACTTGACCTCTACATTCACCTCATTCTCAGTTTTGTTCTCACATACTTTGTTAGTAATGTCTAGCTTAAGATCTGTGATGAATAACAAAACTCGATCAGTTCTATACAACCAGTGGTGCAGAGTAAAAATTATCGCACAAAGCATCGTATTCATGTGTAATATAGTTGATATGGGTTGCAAATCTAAAGCAGTAAAACATAGACAGTGACCTTTCAAAGCTTGTTTTCTGGGTTTGATTGGAAGATACTCTATTTTGAGTACAAAAATAGTCCAACATTGCTTAGCTTTGTTCTTCTTTTCCGACTACATTTCGTTATCGATTATGAATCCACTTTTGAGGAACTTGAACATGTTCAGTCGCAATGCTTTCTTGATAATTCTCACTTGAGGCATGCAAATGCAACTGCAGTATATTTGCTGACACATTAGGATTTAAATTGAGAATCTCCAGTTCATCATGTTTCCATGACTCATTAGCAACTCATAGTTTTTTGCCTCTGGCTTCCTTCTTTGCTAGACTGAGTGTCATGTAACCAGGGAATGAAGGTGGTGGTAGCAGGACAAAAGCAATGAAGTTGGAGCAAAGTACTGAGCAACATTCAAGATGCCAGATTTCAACATTGCTGACAACTGAACATGGGATTGCATCAGGATACCGATGAACATAAATGATCTTTCTGAGACCTTGCTGACACTCGAACAGCACTGAGCTGATAAAATCAGTGGCCTAAGTAGCAACAAGTGTCTGGGGTGAGCTGATTTTTAGGGTTTGGACTCTAGTGAACCTTGGGATGCTTTTGGAATTAGCTGCATTTTGCCAGTTATCTTTCCTCACTTCCAATCCAGTGATCTATGTGCTTATTATTCTCTTCATACCCTTGGCAATTCAAAAAACAGTGTTGATTCCATATGCACCAGAAGATGCAGGTGCTTATTTTCTTTTTCTTAGTGAAATATCAGACTTCAATTTTCATTTCTCTTCAAAAAGGAAGATTTTTCTTTCTTTCTTTCTTTCTTTAAGGAATTAACTGCTGTTTTCTTCAGGCCAAGCTCATAAATTTTTACCAAAATGTTTTTAGATATGAAACCAGTCTGTCTTCTCTTTGGGAAGATCTATGGAGTTGTGGGTCAACAATCATGCTATAACCACATATCTTTTTTTTGTTTTCTCCTTTCCATGTGAACCAATGTGCAAAACTATGACTTGCAAGCATCCATAAACAATTAGTCAGACAAATCTAAGATCTAAGGCTGCCTCCTCCAACACATTGACCTTGCAGTTTGGCAACTCCAAAACACTAATGCCATTTAGAAGTCATACATGGCAACTCCAAGCACCTTTTATTCTCTGGTCCACATATTTCTTGTGTTCACAGAACCACTAGCTGCAGAAGAATTTACAAGGTACACATTGCTCACAAGAGAAACCTTTCACTGATCCTAAAAGATGCCTCTGCAATGTTCCTAATGCTCTCACAAGTGAGAAAGCATATTGGTTTTTCCTCTGCTGTCTTTATTCTCCCTGTTACTTCATTTTTCTTGGTACTTCAATAAATCTTGTTAAGAATGCTACATGCATTTATTTTCTGAACCTCACTTGTGTGCTCCAGGAAGTAAATGATTCATGTGGAAGGACTGACTGATCATATGAGAGGTTGATTTGATAGCTGCGGCTCTGAACTTGATAACATATGTTCTCATTAATCTCAGTAGAAAACATCAGCAGCAGAGGCAGAGAATATAATTAGCTCACTGATTTAGCGACAGTAGACCAGGCAGACTAGGTTGAAAATTTCGATGCAGTGTGAAAATGTGTGGAAAGAAAAAATTAAATAAGAAATATTTATGGGATAATTTTCTTATATAAGTTTCTATTTTTTTTTTATAATTTATCTAAAAATCTTAATAATAATATTTTACTGTATGATGTCCCCATATTTAGTTTTTACTAATTTTTTTAAATATCAGTGATATCTTTAAACTTGGGTCGATCCTTTTTATTAAATCATAGGGTCTGATTCAAATCTTATCAATCCAATGGTTAGTTCAATCCAATCTAAGATTCAATTCAAGTCTAATCCATTCGAGTCGGATCTTGTGAAGCAGATTGGGTTACGTTTAAGATAAATAATAAAGAGGGTACATAAGAGTTACATCAAATAAGTATATCATTAATATAAGCGATGATGATCAACGCTCCTCTCCTCCTCCCCAGTAGTGAACTTTGATAGCAATATTATCGAACGATGACAACCCTATGTCTTCTTCGATCGGGAATGACAATGTATTTGTTAGTGGCATCATATCATCTAGCATCGAGTCGATCATCTCTTTTTCTATGTATTGAATGTGGCATTGACTTTGTCGACAACATCATTGAGCATCATGCCGTGGACATCATTGAGCAGCGGATCTCTTTCATCGCCACTACAAATTTATGTTATTACTTTTATTGAGCATCAAGCCGTCGACATCATCGAGCAATCTCTTTCATTCGAAATTGAAATCAAAACCGATTAGACTCGGATCTGACCTGAGTCAAACCTAGGTTTGGGTTCGATTAGATCTATCGGGGTCCGGACCTTGGTTCGACCCGATCAGGATCTATTGGTTCGGGCTCGACGAAGAGTCGACCCGGTTCAGAGAAGCCGGCATTAGTTCGACTCGGCCGAGTGAGGGGTCAATGCGGCCTTGCACGTGCGGCTCATGCGCGGCCCAGCGTTGCAGCCCAATTTGCACGGAACTACGAAAATAGATGCTATTATTCTTTGTCGTAATTAGCTCGTTATAACTTACTTATCCATCTCATATAAATTAATAAATTGAACAAAATAATTAGGTTATTACTTCCGGATATTACAAAAGGCGCTCTTCCGATTTTGTCCTTCATCGTGAATGGTAATCCTCTCTCTCTCTCTCTCTCTCTCACTAATTCTTTTTTTTTTTTTTGAATTGACTCGAGGAGAAAAAAGAACTTTCACCAGAGGGCAACCTTTGCCCCCACGGTGTAAATGCCGCCTGTGTCTTTCATCCTACGTGGAAGAAGTGTGTTGGACCACGAGCCCGGGCCCCACAGAATTAAGTTGGTGCCTGCAAAGGTTCCACCCACTCGGCGCCCCACCACACTCCAAACTCCTCCGTCAACCCGTCACAGCGTCACAGGACCACTCGACCTTACCCCGCTTGTGGGGCCCCGTCTCCAAGTGGTCCTCCCCCCTCTAAATGCGTGCCAAGATCAGGTGCATGAAGCATCACGTTGCACTGGTAATGATATTGCAAGAACACATAAGATGATGAGTTCATGGAATTGCTGCCCTTTTCCTTTGTCTACCTCATCACAAGAAGAGAAATAGGGAACGCATGCAAACACAAGGTCTAAGGAGACCTTGTGACGAACATTACACTCCAAACCACTCATCGTTTGGTGCGACAATGTCGATGCAATTCTAACAGTTTTTGCGTGGATGTGCAATCGATTTATGTTCATGGACATTCCAATAACAAAACTAGATCTCGTGATGTCCATTTGGTAAGCTCAAAAAGTAGCCAACGGGAGACGTCAAATGATGAACTAATACAACGTTCTTAGATTTCGTCTGTATCTACTGATGTCAATAACAACGTTAATTGAGCAGCTAAGCAATATAACATTTATGACAGGAAGTTGGAGGATAAAAAACACGCGATAGTTGGAGTATTATTGCCAGTTAAAAGATATAGTTAGATGCATGGATCATGCAAATATACATATTTCTTGATCAAAGCTAAAGGTTACGACTTCCCGGAATACAAAAGCTTTTATCTTGGCTGATGATGCCTTCAGAGTCTCAAACTAAATACATACCTAGCAAAAACTCGACAGTCGGATCTTTGCCAGCATCGTCCTGTATTGTCAACCAGATACATCCCCACCGCTAAAGAACCATATCGAAAGATGAAGTTGCTCAATTGTTTCTGGGTGTATTTGGTAGCTATCTGTGAACATGTTTGCTTTCAGGAATGTGAGCTGGCGATGAATGTAGCTGCTACCTGAACCTTGATGTTAAGCTGTTATACAGGCATTTTTACACGATCAGGATCATCGCAGGAGTGGAGGATAATACATTGTTGGGGCCATTTGACCTGCTGTAGGTGACTGGAAAATAGAAGGGCCAAGTAGAAGGTGCCCCTGACCTTCTGAATTGATTCTTTGATTCAAGAGACTGGCATCATCCTTTTGGTGCAAACAATTAGGGAACAAGGACCCTGGTCCTCCTGAGATATTCCTAGTTTGGCTTTCTGATGAAAAGTAAGAGAACGATCTCTGAAGCGAAGGACTTGGACCAGATGCAAGCAGTAAAGAGTTTGCTGTACCTGCAACCAAGCCTTTGAGTTCATTCTCCTGTCCGAAGTGAGGGTCATCAGTGACAATTCTTGCATCCATTAAAGATTGAGAGAAGTTTGGCCTTTCGGTAGGTTTCGCCTGCCAAGTCTGTTGGTCTGTTTTTGTTGTCCAACTATAAAATGGGGACCTTGCAATACCGCCCATTTCCACAATAGACAAATGTGGAAGCATTTGGTGATCACCAGTTGATAGAGCTTGGCCAATGGTGGGAGACCCGAACCATAGCTGATCATAGTGCTGTGCAGAACCCTCTTTCTTCAAGAGGTTGTTGGTCGAAGAAAATCCAGGAGACACAGAATTCATATTCGGTGTAAAGTCTAAAGCAGTAATTTGAGGTTGCACAAGCTGCTCACTGGTCACAACCGTTAGGTTTTTACCCATCAACCGCAGTACAGGATTGGAAGTGGACTTGTTCTGAGACTGAGGTGATGGGCTTGGAGAACCTAAATCAATGCAGGTTGGATACTTTGCAGCAGAATCCAGTGAATTGTTCATGGAAATGGACAGATCAGATGATTCCAATCCGGGGTTGGCTGGAAGAACAGTTCTCCAATTTGGATATGTACCAAAAGAGGAAGAGATACTTGGTCCGATGAACAGATTGGAGATCTGACTTGCCTTGGATTTCCTGGAAGTTCCATTTTGCCTCGATAATTGTGAATCTTTTGAGATGCTCTCCCAACATGAACAGCAGAAAGGTTGTCCAACCCCAGGTGCTTTTGATGGAAGATCTTCCTTAAGCTCTTCATTCCTCCCACTAGACATTCTTTGTTCAGCTGCTCTGATGCTTCCAGCAGTTTGTGAGGCTAAGCACAATCTATCTTGAACAGCAATGGCTCTCAGTGAGGGTTCTTCCGCTGAGTCTTTAAGTCTGGAGTCTTCTGAAGATGTTAGGGATATGGTTGATCCAGTAGAAAGTGGTGATCCAGATGGTCCACTGTCACCAGACAAATCATGATCTGCTGTCACTACGAATGAGGTTACTGATGGGCTTTTACGAGGTACTTCAAGCTCCACATCCCGGTCAGTACTTAAACAACCGCTAGAATCTTGAACGGACGTGATTTCAGCCTGACAATCTGTAGGTTGAACCGCACAAGAGTCTTCCACACCTCTATCTGCAGCTTCAACTATTTGAATATCTTGGTGGTCAATTTCATTACAAGATACATCATCGCAAACGGTTTCTTGCTGATCAGATCTTTGTTTAAAGTGTTGTACATGGACTTCATTTCCAGAAATAGACTGTACATCATCTGCACATGGGCAAGAGTATGATTGGGTGCTGAAAGTTAGGCTATCTGCGTTCACAAAGTCATCAGCAACAACTTTTTCTGCAGCTTCAGAATCTGGAACTTCTATTTGCATATCTGAATCTTCAATTTGAGGATCATGGCATCCAGGTCTCGGTGCCAGCACATTCAATCTATTGTGTTTCTGCTCTTCCAACGTGTCTGGGGATTCGTGGTTCTCATATTCTGGGATATTGCTTTGGCTTGGAGACCCTTGGTTCATGACTTTTGATTCAGACCTTATGAACTTACTTGACAGACCAGACTGACGAGTGCATAATGTTCTGTTTTTCCTTGTAATATTAAGACCAAAACTTCTGGTAGGTCCATGCACTCCATTCATGGGTGGCAAATATGATGGTCCTCTCTTACCAGTTCTCAAAATGGATCTGTGCTTACGAAACTTGAGGAACATAGAGGGTCTCTGAATTGCTTCACCTCTCCTTCCTTCCAAATGGAAGTATGATCTCTTTACTAAAATGTTCTTCTTTGAAGTGAAAGTAGCTTCATTCAACATGGAAGGGGAGCATTCAAGTGGTCTCATTGCCAAATTAGAAAACTTATTGTACTTAGTTTGCACGCTCGAGTCATCCTCCACTGACTTGGTTTTCAGAGATTGGCAATTATCAACTGACTTTGACAATTTGAGGAGAGCTTTGGTACCTTTTGAGGAATGTCTGGAACTGGAAGCAAGTGGTTCTGAAGACTTAATCTTCACATCATTCATGCGGTCGAAGTCATTATACAGGCAATCAATTCTCTTCATTTTTGGGGAACCAGTATCGACTTCAGATGACCTAGAGAAATTATTCCGGTGACCATCTACAGCAGAAGAGTTGCATGGATCTGATTGGCTATTCTCTGCAAGTATGGTCCTATTTACAGAGACAGTCCTCTCCAAGCTGATATTCCTGCCTTTATTGATGAGACCTTTTTCAAGATCTGGCTGTATAGTGTGCACCCATTGCCTTGAAGTTGCAGCAGTGTTCTTGACTTGGTCTTCTGAGTATGATTTATATGTCTGAGTTTCACTATGCTGTTGATCGGCTGATCTATGATCTCCTTCAGGTGTGGCTATAAACTGGATATGACATTATTGGACTCATGTTATGAATTGTATCAGCAATTGTCGTGAAAATTAAAGTAAGAACACACTACATTGGACGAGAAATTCAACTGGAACACAAGCATGGTACAAAAGCAAGTTTCCACAGAAAAAAAAAAGTATTTTACCATTCTTGAAATGACTTAATGGAAAAGAACTGAAAATTTGGGTACAAGATGCTGCTAAAGTTGGAAAACTAGAAAACACAAAACTTGAATCTTAATATAGTAGCTGCGTGGCTGGTGACAAACCATCAGTATACTGATTGAGAAAATTTCATCGATTATTTGAAATTTAAAACTGAAAAAACAGTTGGAGTTCCAAAATAACAGAAAGTAAACTACTAACAATTTTGATAAGATCAGCCAAAAAAATTTCAAAATCATGGATGTATCTTCATATTTTCAGTAGGTCCAGATTTGTTAGGGAAAAATTCAATTAATGCTATAAAGGAATCGATGTTCGATCAGCTTATATAAGAATTATGTACATTATGAGGGCAGGAAGTTTGGAGACCAATTAACTCAAAAGCCATGTAACATCTATCATTCAGCAAGTAAAAATGTAAGCATTCCCCCACAACCTTGTTCTCTAATGTGAAATAATTTCTTTCCTTTTGCTTCCTCTTTTTAATTTGTCAACTCCACAGTTATCATCCTTTCATTTGATAATTTCGCTAACCACACTTTACATGTGAGCCCCATCTGAATTCTTTATTTTCTTTGAGCATTTCTCTCCGAGATTCTCAATCACTTCCCTCTACATCCTTGTCCTTTTTTTCCAGCGACTTCCATCTAGCTTCTGCCCCTTTCTTCTTTCCCCTTATTAATTTTTATTTTCCTTTTGGCCTTTTCAAATGTTGGGCTCATGCATTCAATTTTATCTGACCATACCACTCGCTGAATTAGATTACCAGGAATTCCACAGTTCATGTTTTGGGTTCTAATACATCTAAGCACTCTTAAACCATTTTATTTTTCCAGTAAAGAATTATTTCTTTTCTTTAGACTTTCTCTTTCTCATGCATGCTGGTGGTCAAACTAAATTTCTTTCACAGCATACAATTGACTGGCTTCCCATCTAAGCTCTTACATATGCCCTCAGTAAACTGCTTTAGGTTTATAATATCAACTTTAATGATGATGAATGCTGGTCTGAGTACTCGAATATAGTCATATTTTTCTCTATAGAATCCTATACATACCTTGAATGACATTTTACTTTTCTGTGTCTTCACTTCCATACTCTTGGAGTATTTTGATTTGAAATTCTTTTTCTTCCCATTCAAAACACTTTTGAGTGCCTTCGCGTCTCTTGCATGCTTCCTCAACTTAAGGTTGTTCTCCAATGGTGCATCATGAAACTTCGATAGAATCCTTACTTTCATGCCACTTGAATCAACATAAACTGCAGATTCATTCCCGTCATCTATAGATTCCATTGTTGACAACTTGGCTCTCTTGGTCCCATTACCAACATCAGTAGTTGGTGCAGCCAGCAAAGCGAGTTCCACTGCCCAGTTTGTACCATTCCTCCTATCAAGGTCTTCAAGAGTGCAACGGGGAGCTGTCGTGTAAATATCTACCATCAACCTCTTCTTCCTTTGTTTGACTTTAAATTTTGGGAGTTCACCCAAAATATTTTTTGTATTAGACTCCATGAAGAGACACTGATCCATATGAGCATTCAAAGTGGTGTTGGAAGTAGAAGAAAATATCTTACAAACTGGGCAAACTTTTGAAGCCATAGGATCTGAAACTTTGATATAAGATGCTATGTTGTCCAGCTGGCTGGTCTTCGAAATGGCACCCAATTTAATTTTCAACCTGCACTTCTTTTCCAAAGGCTTGCATAACTTGTCAGAATTTTGGCTAGGTTCAGGAGCACATAATTCCGATGGTATTTCAGAAGCACTTCCACTTTCTGCCACCAGGACAGTATCTTCAGAAATCCTGTTAGTAGTTTCTTCAGTTGGATGATGAGTTCTCACCGTCAAGGTGTTTTTGGCATCAAGATGGATCAGTTCATCCAATTTTGTTCTTTCATTCACTGTAGTGTTCCCAACCTCAGATGATACTGCTGGGTCTGAAGAGTTTGGAATGATCTCCTTTAGTGGCAAGTGTAACTTTGATCTGATACCAGCAGGCTTCCTACCGAAGGGACTAACACATAAAGGCTCAAGCAAAACATCATCTGCTAAGATACTGTCAGGTTCTGAGCATGCAACTGGCTGAGGTTCTGCCGGCTTGCTTACGCACTGGGTTCTCACCAAATGAGGAGGTTCGAAAGGCGGCAATATAGGTTTGGAACCATGTTTCACGCAGAGTTGCAGGAACTGCTGCGGAAAGGGCCAACTTGACTCGATGCCCTTGTTCCTTGATGCAAGAACATAATCTCTGAAATAAAATCATGTGATCCGTCAAGTAGAATTGCAAACATAAATCTGCAACTTTGTATTCAAAGTAAGGCCAGATAAGCGAGCCGAATATGGAGGCTCAAATGTGCGACAAAAGTTCTACCATCATAGTCAAATTATACCACATGTTAGTTGCTAAAATTAGACAACTCCTAATCAAGGAACTATTTATCACAAAACGTTTCACATAGCTTAGATGCTGTGAAGTCTAAACAAACCTACACAGACTGAGAAAAGTACAACCTTCCAATTAAATGATATCATTACTTAAGTCGCATAACAGACTATCACCATATGAGAAAAGAGTATGACAGTAGAAGTATTAAAAGGTGAGATGAAGCGCACGACAAAAAATCAACTTATATAGGTGGTGGATCTTCAGTGCAAAACATTCTGTTTGAGGTGAAAACCCCTCAAATTATCAGTGGGTCAAAATGTACTAGAGTGAGATAGAGCTGCTTTAGGAACATCAGAAGATATATGAACAAATTAGATGTCCATCATTAGCTGCTTGAGATGGGAAAGTATCTTCAGGAGAACCAAAGAAATGAAGAAAATATACCATTTCCAGGGATACCCAACCACATTCTCAGCAAGCAAACAATAAGATACTAAGGAAAAAGGAGAGCAGCTACCTAATAGAGAAATTGGAGGTTGGATTATCTTGGAGGACTACTGCTTTTGCCTCCTGGCTGTCAAGCTTTTCAGAAGCCCCCTCATGAGAGTTCAGTGCTGAAAGATTGGAGGAACATGAAGGATCTGAAGGGTTATCAATCGATAACATCTGAGGAAGGCCTTGTCAGTTATCCCTAGATCTTCCAACAGTACAAGCCCAAGCGTTGTGCTGCTACTGGGCTTTCTCTTATGCTTAGCCTCCAGCATAACAAAGGATATTAACTCCCAAGCAACCCCTCAAAAGAAACAAATAGAACACCAAGTCCCCACAGAAGAAGAGCTAACCTTCTTCCTCTCCTCACCTGATTTGATGCCTGCAACATGATACGAAAAAGAAAATCAAACTAACAATCAATTAAAAGAAAGGGAACTTGATCATGCTTCCAGAGCATTATTTCATGTAGACCTAACAATGATTTTACTGAGGTCTCTTCTCGGGAGATGAAGCAACTCAGTCCCAACTAGAGATAGAGGAGATCAAGCATCGGATGTTAGGAACTTCAAGTCCTCTTATCATTTTATGTGAAGAAAAGCATGCTCGAAGAAGCTGTTGTTTGAAGAGATCAGAAGAGAACAAAAGGGTACAGAAGTTAGATTAGACCTTTTTTTTTTTCCTCTACAAATCTAGCACATGAAATGATGAGAAGAAGCAAGAAGAAGAGAACGATCCACTGAGGAGGCGAAAATATAGACAAAGGAGTGATGAACCTCCCTCTTCCAAAGAAGCTCATGGAGAAAATAGAAAGAAGAAGAGAAAAGATGTCATGATATGACAAACATAGCTTGAGAGAACCAAGCCGAGGATGAAACATATGGAGAAAAGGGGGTGCTTACGCAAGCGCTCATCACAAACACTTGGCCGAAATCAAATCTTGAGAAAAAGAAGCTGTTTCCACATTCTTTTAGTGGTTGATTGGGACTCCAAGAAATCCCAATATCACAGCCGAAAGGATAAGAATAATTAATAAAAGCGAGTAGAGGGAAATCAATCAGAGTTGGAATCACCACCGTAAAATCTTTAGAAATCCTACGACCATTTGTGTTATTCTTGAAGACCCCAATAGGAATAGGAAACAAGAAGAGGAAAAGAACTGTGTGCAAGACAGAAGAAAAGAGAGCTCAAAACCAAGATTGAGAATAACTACACAAAATCGCATGAAAACCCACGGCCTCAAAGCTTACCTCCTCACGGATGCAAAAGGAAGCACAGAAGTCAACCTCGTTTCGGACCGGGAAAGGAGAAAGAGGGCAGTAAAACAAATATCGGAGAGGAAGAGAAGATGAGGATAACGGATGAGGCGAAAGAAGGCAGCTTTTCCTTCTCCTTCTTCTCTCTCGACACAGTTTGCAGACGAGAGGAAATAAAAGATAAGATTACACCGCCCACTCACCCATCCAAGGCATCAGGTTCTCCACCAAAAGCAGGCCTGCACCAGCAACTCCAGAGAGAGATGGATAGAGAGAGAGAGAGAGAGAGGAGGGGAGGGAGAAGAGGGGCAAAGAAAATGGAGTTTTCAGGGAGCTGTCCTATCCCACACCGACTCTTGCAAGCTTTGCTATCTTCACCCTTCTTTTTCTCATCGTCCTAAGTGAACTAAGGAGGTGATCACTTTGACCCTGCCTTTGCAGTAAAACTACAAGATGCACCCTTTCTTCTCTCTCCTCCTCGGTCTACTACCACCCTGTGTAACTTTGGGCGTCTCGGGTCTCATCCATAAGCTTCTCCTCTTCTTCCAAGTACTTCACGCCTAAGATATAAGAAAATGCCATTACAAAGTAATCTAATGTTGAATACCCCCAGAACAACAACTTGGTGTCTAAGTTACCTCTCTCTCTCTCTCTCTCTCTCTCTCTCTCTCTCTCTCTCTAATCCAACACATTAAGATTTGCTAGATCCTGTATCGCCATGGTGTTTTATCCTTAATTATAACTGTTTGGTTTGGAGTAGAAAACAAAATTAAGGAACTCTCTGTTTCACGAGCAATAAATATATACATTTTCTATGCATCAATTGTGGATGGAAGCTAGTGCCGCATGACCTCTTACTGGGGCCCTCATCTATGTGGATCCTCCTCAAGAAGAACAGGAGTGGGACCCTGATGTTCTGGCAAGAAGGTGATGGGGAATCAATCAGCTTTCCAGAGTAGCTTAGTTGTTGGCTGTCTCAGTTAATGTAGGTAATCAGTGTACCGGAGTAAATGCTTGTAGTAGCTCTCTAATTTCCTAATATAATTACATAACATCACTGAAAATTTCCCACTTTAATGGTAATTATTGCATTATATAAGGATGAAATATGATCATTTTGGTGAACTGCTAAAACTTCAGGGTATATACTGGGAAATTAAGCTAAATTGAATCTTTGAGGTGTGAGTTCTCCCACATGATCATCAAGCCACAGGGCACTACCATTTTTGACAAGCAATAAAATAATAGGAAGGAAGGCGATTAAAGATGTGATCATTGATAGTAGAATTCGTGCATCTGTACATGGTTGTGAAGTTTCAACGTCGATGGCTTGCTGTTGTCCATGAATTTGTCATGTCAAGGAGACACACAAAAAAAAAAAACGTATCCACATCACGCCATCCCACTTGAATGCTCCTTTACGATCCCTACCGATAGGGTATTTTACACCGAGGCAACGGTAGAAGAACACTGTTTGCTTCTCGCTAAGTCAAAATTGATGGGCCTTGAGTTTTATTGTTCTATTAATTGACAGACAATCACTGCAGACAGGGATTTATTGATTTTAATTGTAGCAGTACACGGTAAGATCTAACAAAGATGTAGATGCTGTTCATATCATTTATTGGGAGAGGATCTTATGATGTCCTGTAAGACAGATCAGCCTCAACCTAGTCATATATTTCAGCATGATTGTAGATGAATAAAACAGAGGAAGTTGATGCCAGTCGGTCTCAGAACAGGACAAGTACTACCACTGCTGGCTGCCTGGCTGTTGATCTTTTCTGTAGAACACCTTGCTGCTAATCTCAGTTGGCTTATGAAACAGGTAAAGTTTTAGCTGCTACAAGGACTCAACAGAGAAATCAGCCCTGGAGTTCTTATAGAATGATCGCCTATCAAATTGAAGCGGCTTGGTTGCAATGGTGCCTTGAAATGACTCTGCAGTGGAGCTATCTCTTCAAGGAGTAGGATGAGGATGGGTGGTGTGCATGTGTGGTGTTTCGATGCTTTTTCCCCGTGAAGCGATCTTATCAAATTGTGACATCACTTTTACCTATTAATAAAAAGAAAGAGAGAGAGAGAGAGAGAGAGAGAGTTCTGATCCCCACTCATCATCATATTTGGGTTGGAAATGGTGATAATGCCTTTTTATTTTAATGCGGAGCCGAAATTTCCAGGACTCCCCATCCCCACTTTTCATATTTTAAAGCAGATACATCCATGGTGGCCCTCCTTTTGTAGAAAGAGGAGATGGGGACAAGGATGGGGGGGGGGGTGTGCAGCTTTGCGAAAGGCACCTTCTGTTTCCTTGATATGGTGGATGTGATCCCTTGATAAGATCGAACCGATGGAGTGGGACTTGCATCCGCCATTAGAGATACTTCTCCTAGGACGGATGGTTGGGAGCAATTGTTCCTTGGAACATGAACTACACTAAAATATGATTAGAGTTTGACTATCTCTTAGGACAAGATGCAAGTGTGGCGTCTGAAGTAAGAGAGGAAGATCATAACAATGATATCATTGGACGCTAATCCGAAGAAATTTGCTTGCGTATACTTCCAGCTTAACTAAACCACATCATTTAATAACGATATGTTCTAAGCTGATGAAAAGGCTACTAGAAATCAGCATAAACAAGGAGATATATAAGTCTCGGTGTAGAACAAGCAGGATATTGGTTTGTTGGGCCAATCAACACGATTGTGTTAGCATATCAAACATCTTCACTCTCTCATGCGTGCACATATCAGCTCTTTCTGTCACTGGACGGACTTGTTGCTTGTGCCAAATCTTTAATCTTTGAACTGATTCTTGAGCTTTGAAGCCACTCCACCGAATGATCCGATAATTTGGCACTGGCACACGAGAGAACACAGACGGGGATATCATCCAACCTACAATATTTGCAAATCTGAATGATTTCTGGACACTGTACCTCTTCATCAGCCGTGACAAGATGGGCTGTGTCCTGCGACCGGTGCATGCTGCATGCACCATCACTCTGGCCGAGCAGAGTCTGTGGCGCAATTGTCTTGGCATGATAAAGTGTGTTGAAAAAGGGGGCCTCGCCACTGTCCTAGGAAACGTATGACCGTCTTCCTTGACATTGTTGACTCTGAGAACAAAATGTCTGATTGCAGTGCTGTCATTTGTCGGCATGAACTCCTCTAATGCGTTTTGGGAGTTTGGTCAGAGATCAGATGCTAAAGTAGACCTCATCGGAGTAGGTTATACGGTAGATCAAGGTATAATCTTAGCATTCCTCAGCCTCTGTTTCCTTTCAGTTTTCATTATCTACTCCTCCTACACCTTGTCATTCATATAGGCTTTTGACAGAATCCAGTAAGCTTCAAAGGATCCTTACAAAAAAATCTCCATTGAATCCATCCAACAGATGACAGTAGCATATATTGGCAACTTAGAAAACAAGTGTATATGATCCTCCAAGAAAGAATTGAAGAGCCGACTACATATATGAGGCACCTAAACTCCTTTATTAAGCACTATTTTGTACTTAAAGAGACCTTTAACCTTTCATATTCCCAACCTCATGATCATGGATAGGGCCCATGAACAGCTTAAAATATAACACACCGGAAGAATATGTACCTGATGCAGACCACCACCAACCAAATTATTCAATGATCCCCACTGTTAATGATGGGTTGAGACTGTTGACAAGAGAATAAATCCTGGCTTATATAACATCATGTCTCCCTCGAGTGTCACTAGTCATCTTTTTCAAGGCAATAGTTGAAGAAAAAAGATCATGATAAGACGTCAGCTGGTTTCCAAAAACCTGCCCAAAGTTCTTTCCGGACCTCACTCATCCTTTCACCATCAACTCTTGTGTGTTTGTGGACCTTGAAAGGTTCTACCAATTACTTGTGTCGGAGTACAGTCTTCCAATCCGAGGCCTCATCAAGAGAGCAGGGAAATGTTTTGATAGTTCATCTTTGTACAACATTGTAAATATTACTCAGCAATCAATAATTGTGGATTGAAATATATATATATGTTGTCACCTGCAGCGAGATTTACCTTTTGCCAAAAGCCTACAGTTTAATGTAAATAGTGTCATCAGCACTATATTACATGAGGTGACAGTATGTCAAATATTAGACTGCAATGAAGTGTAAAGAGTTCCCATTAGGGAATCATTAAAGCCAATTATTACGTGTAAGCTTTCATTAACAGCCCAAAGCACAATGTATTATCCACTTAATGCTCGTGTACTACTATTGTTACCACCACCACCACCAGCTGTCTGTATCAGCTGCACCCGCCTGCAGCAAATCCAATCCTCGACTTGGCGACGTCATAAACCACGTTAAACGTCTGCTGCTGCCTGTTCCCGATGATCGCCACCCTCCCTGACGGCGCAAACGCCAAGCACGTCGTCGTCGCATCATCCACGTTGATCATTACGTTCCTCGGCGCCAGCTTCAATGTCGCGCCGCCTTCGAACACCATGTTTACCGCCGGCACCGCCGACGCCTTCACGGTCCCCCTGAAGCACGTGTCCAAAATCGAGTACGCCGGCGCCCGCTTGTACCTCTTGAGAGCCGCCACTATCGCGTTGCTGAGTGCGGTGTACACGTCCGGCGGCAGCCGCGTGATCACTGTCCCCGAGTCGATGATCGTCGGTGTCCCGGTGTACGCCGACGCTCTTACCGGCAAGTTCTTCCCGCCGACCGTGACGCCCGTCAGCCTGACGAAGTAAAGGGTGTCGTCCAGCGAGCTCGACACCATGGGAGTGTACGAAAACTGTGCTGGGTTGTATGAACCAATCGACAGGTATCCGGTGGACACCATGGTCGGAAGGCAGTAAGAGAAGGACTGACCGAGCCTTGGCCCGAGTTGAGACAGCAGGGAGAGCTCGTTGCGTGCCAGGCCAATGAGGCCGGCCGACTTGCCGAAGAGGCCCTCGTTGTCCTGGCCACAGCCGTAGACGAAGTCAGCGAGAGCTCGCCTTGAGCCCAAGGAAAGGCTGTCCTTGCCGAGGTAGCCGACGGAGAAAGAGGTGTCGCCGTAGCTCGCCTGATAGATGCAGACGTTGGCGACAGAGCATGAGGAAGGGTTGAGAGTGGCGGACAGGAGGCCATGGCACTCCGGCGCAGAGCACGGGACCGAGCGATAGGTGGCCGAAGCGGCGGGGTCGAAGACGGCGCCGACCTGGGAGTGGCACGAGACGCGGCAAGGGGAGCACTGGAGCCAGGAAAGGGAGGAGCCGGTATCGACGACCATGACGTAGGACTTGACCGGGGTGCCAAGGCCGACGCGGGTGACGTAGTTGCCGACGCCGACAGAGGTGCCGGAGGAGAGGGGGATGGAGGCGGCGTCGGGGTGGAGGATGAGGGAGGACCGGGACGGGGCGAGAGTGGTGTTGCGGAGGCGGGCGGCGAGGGAGCGGACACGGGCATCGTCGTGGGAGAGGATGGCGGAGAAGGAGAGGGAGGGGAAAGGGGCAGGGGAGCAGGGGCTCCTGGGGTGGTGGAGCGTGAAGTGGATGCCGGAGCTGTTGAGGTGGTGGAGCTCATCAACTGCAAAGACGAAAGCATCATCAACAGGAGCTTGCTTCAAGATCGCATATGATGATTTAAGATGGGTTAAGCATAGCTAACCGTAGTTAATATCAGTCGACTTGGATTAAAATAATATAAAAAATAAAAATACCTATCTAAACTAGTTTTAAAGTTGTAATATCATTTAAATCATCAGTTAATGGCATATTAACAGGTTTTAAGATTTGGCAATGACATATACTGCCGTCAAGTGAATCCATATTCCACTTGACAGTGCAACCGCATCACAACGAAGGACCACAAAAGTTCTGCTTCTTATCGTTAGATTGGATAATCTATGGCAAGTGGGCCATTCCATAACAAATTGCAAGGTTGGATCATACCCCACCCAGAACAAGAAAAATCTAAGGAACAAGACAGTACTGTAAACAATAATAAATAGATGAGGAAGGAATATTTCAATAGATTGTTAGGCTGCAAATTATGCTACGAGTAGTAGAAACGCCTGCCGACGACCTCATACTAATAGAATAAATGGTGGTTGGCAGTGGCCCCAAGCATTCGCAGGACTATTTCGTCCTTTAGAGAAGACATCAATGAATGCATCATCTCTTTGTCACATCATGCGTGCCTGCCTAACAAGCAGATTACCAGCTACCATTAATTCCTTTGCTGATGCGCGAAGGAATCATTAGAAGGAGATTGATGGATGAACAGCAGAAGAAGGATTTCTGTGAATCATTTTTCATCTCTGTTCAACCAAAATACTGCACTTCCATAAAATTAAATCAAGAGCTTACGCTGAGAAAGGAATATGAACTCTAAACTCGCGCTGCAGTGCTGTTATCACTTCTTGAGGTATTTTTCTAAGAAATCCAGGGAGGAAAAGATCCATTTCGTAATAGTCTCGTCTAAACATTGATGAAGAACAATGATCCCGGAAATTTTTACGGCTACGGTTCAAATTGAACTTGCATATACTTCTGTCTTGATTTCCCTGAAACTTCATCATCATACTATATAAAAGTAATTAAGGAACGAGCATGACAAAGCAGATGATAGGGATATCAGAGGTGATGTGATCTCTTTAAACTTAATTCATGAAATAATACGGAAACTTGAAGCATGAAATAAAGAAGATTACCCTTGTCCTTGGAAGAACATGAGCTACGAGGAACATCTCTGAGAGATGATGCTACTGTAAGCAGAAAAGAAGTAGTGACCAAGAGAAGCAATCCCATCTCTTCTTTCGTATGTGGAGGAGCTCTGGCGTTCAGGGGGTCTATATATAGAGATTCCAGTAGAGCATGTGCTACACTACACTCCTACGGGAGGAGTAGCTTTCGACTCCACCGAAAGAAACAATGGTTGGTGAAACATCTATTATAGCCTGAATACAAAAAGGTAGAGATCAGTAAAAGAAACACTAAATACACTTAAAAGAGTTATCCTCATAGTCAATTTATTGGAGAAATATCCACTTACCATCCTCAACTAATTAGCAAATTTATATGTGATGCATGATCCAAATTGATTGAGCCATGCGGATGGAGAGTCATCTTCACGAGGATGTCAAACACTCGAGTCAGTAATTTTGACGGTCTTCATCAAACCCAAACATAGCAAAGAAGATAAGAGTAGGTAGAATTCTTAGTTTCTGGATGAAACTCCTTGATTTCCTGTCCCTAATTCAACAGCTAAATTAGGTTCTAGAGTTAATGTCTGGTCTCCTCCATCGGAAAGTCTATTTATTGTAGTCGAAGAACACATCACAATGATTCGGACAACTGATTTGTCACCTTTCCTCCCCTTGCAGATTCATCTCACTCGGGAAGCAAATCTTGCGGTAGGCTTCTTGAATTTGTCCTAAGCAAAAGGCAAAAAAAAGGTGCATGATATCATTTCAATTTAATATCTACTCTATAGTGACTGAGAAGCATGATCAATGACTCGTTTTTCAACTTAACCTCAGTTTTATGTGGAAACTCACAGCTAGTACAATATCGGTATTGATTCAGTGATATAGACATGTCGAACAAACTTGTTAGCTCAATTCATCAAGTATCACCAGAATTTGACTTATGCATGAACATAGCACTATGATAAGTTTCATTTCCAATGGCTAAAGGATATCTAAAGCTTGTAATTTCATTACATAAAAAATCAATGTCCAGAAGAATAAACTAAAGAAAAAACCTTTTGATGCATAATTGTTGTTGACATTCAGTAACTGTAATGCTTAGTGCTTTGTGATGCCAAGAAACAATTGTAATCGCGATGCCAAGAGGGACTAAAAAAAACTGGCAAAAGGATCCAAAACCAATCAACTACCGCCTGATTATGAAGAATAATCATAAGACTGGCAAAAGCTATAGTCAGACAGGTCTCTCATCCTCTAAAGAAGCAGTTTATAGTCTTGTATTATTTTGGGTGACAATTCTATAGGTTGCTGAAACCAGTATGGACCTATTGGAACTTCCAGTAATGACTACAAATATTGGTGGCCAATTACTGATTTTGTTTCCCTCCCTATAAACACGATTTACAATATAATCCACAAACTATAACAGCACTGAGGAATATTTGTCATTATCTTGCGTCAAAACACAGTTATTCATGGCTAGTCCATGTTAGGATAATGATGTTTAAGCACTGATATTGGAGACATTGAAAAGTTTCAATGAAAACAAAAAACAAATTACTTGCAAGCCAATACTAAAATCATGACCTTTACATCTAGGAAATAAGCTTCTGATTTTGTGTTGTACTAATGTTCAAAAGCTTTTAAATTATGTTGCAAAAATGAAAATTGGAAGTGCAGTCAAATCTACAATCATACTCTGACAGTTTCAGATTCATATATTTCGATAGTGGGCTCCTGTATCAATTGTCTATTTCTCAAATGGATCCTTCCTAGTGTACATGTTTTGCGGCATCTGACACCATTAAGTGGGATTCTCCTCTTCTGATGTGAATATTAAGGGTGGTCTCCATACATAAAAGCATAATTCTTATTCTGACGTTAAAAACAATGAGATAGATAATTGAGAATAGACTTTCAATGAGCAAAAGAAAAACATAAGATTTGTACCTAGAGAGGATGCAGGGTTGCCTTCATAGTCATCATACGTGTTCTGCTGAACCCGATCTAACCCAAATCAGTGCCCGATGAAGCCAATGAACGGAAAGGAAACCTATTTAACAAATGTTCAAACCAACTTCATGGTATCAAGTTATCAACCATTGTGTAGCATTATCGACAGTCATGTTAAATACAATATAAAGACACCATACTGTACAAAACTTGGAAAAAACTTCATGGACACAAATGCTTGAATCAATCCAGGATTGTGACTGCTAACTCCAGAAGTCCAAGGCAAATTGGTATAGTAGACAGCTGGTTCTTTTGATTCCAAGGCAATTCATTCCAACGCAACTGGTCTTTCAGCAACCCCAGACCTTCCATCAGCTTCCAAAGTTGTATTCTGCATCTGAATTCTGCTGCCAGACACAGACGTTTTGCTTTTGGAATTGATCACCTTCATAAAGGATGAAACACCAAAAGTTTTTGGTTCCTTTCTCTTTCTAATAGTCTCAGCCCAACCATGCAAAGTTGATCGTAATTGTTCATCAAAGATAGCTTGCTTGAACATGTCACCCATCTTCACAATTTGATGCGTCAAACAAGCTGAGTTAGCATATAGATGCAGTGAACATTCTGAAAGGCTAGGAAAGAAATGGCTGCATGATCTAACCTGAGTGACAATGGTGTACAATGGGAGAGTGCTGTAGCTGCAGAGAACTTGGATAATAACACTGTCAAGATCAAACTCCTCAGTTAAAACAAAGAAGATTAGTTAAAGATTTTAACAGCATTTCTGAAATTTAAGAATCAGCATCTACATCTCTAATTAAAGTACTCGCGGTTGTCCTTATTAATACCCAACAAGAAGCCTGGGGACAATATAACCAACTTTTTCCATGATGCAGGAGTAAAATCCATAGGTGCTCTGCGGATACCAATATCAATCAGAATTAATGCAGATCAAGGGTAGATGTGGTTCTTTTCATGAATATGCTTACAATTATCCAGAAGAAATAGGCAAGCTCAAAAGCATTCTGAAATAAGATGAAATGTATCAAGTAAAGGAGGATTCCTGGCTGATTAAACCAGAAATGATGATCAGATGGCTTCACTTTTGGTACTTGACCATCTGTGGGCTTCTCAGCAGCTTCTTGAGCCAGACATGTTATAATATGCTCCAACTTTGTACCGACAGCTAACAGAAGCTGAAATTTCATCAATCCACAAATAATGTCTTGAATTGCCCTGAGATATTATATTTAATCTGGATTTCCTAAAAAGATATAGCTGTTACAATGGTGCATATACTTACAACAAGAGGCAAGAAAGACAGCCAAAAAAATGTGTGCCATCCTGCAAGGAATAAATTAAACAAAAGTTGGGATAGGTTTTAAACATCAAGCCTGAATTCAGAATGCAAATCAAATACTATGTGCAACAATAACTTTCAAATTGTAAAGATACATGAGCACAAGTTACTTTAAAAGGAAAAAAAACACAGAAAACAGGAGCACAAAGTTGGTTCTTCTAAAATTGATTAACCTGAACTTACAAACTTTAGTACCACATTAAAATTCTCCTGATGAGAAAAAAAAAACATGGTTTGTTAATATTAAAAGAGTGAAGGTTACAACCATATCAAAGTTCCCTTTTCATTGATTTTTCACATTTGAAGTCAAAATAATCCTAGACAAGGTTCGGTTCTTTTTCTTCTCTTTGTGACCCTTATGGAGATGATGTGAACTATAAATCACTGGAACTTGGTCATGTGAGACGAGTTATCATAATAATAAAGGTCTAGGAGCCATATAGAAGGATTTTTATCTGTAGAATTTTGATATCTAATTTAAGATATAGCATATGCACAAGCGAAGAGAAAAAATAAAATCTTGGTAAGTTTTTTTTTTCATCTTGAAACTATATCCCATATTTATTATCAGCCAAAACAGAAAAAAGAAGTGTGGGGACAATTAATTGGGATTATGATATCTGAATGTAGAATGAACTAGAATTAATGTGGGGACAATTAATTGGGATTCTTGGTATGATGTCTAAATAGAAAACCTAGAATGAACTACTTATTATGTGTACTATACATTATCAGTCAATAGTAGACCAGGAAGTTTTGCTGATAATTTATATTTCTAGCTATCTCTAAAATATAAATTCTAAAATGTATATTTCTGTACCCTAATGCCAGTTCAGAAAATAGCCAGAGTCGAGTATCTGAATGGTTGAATTCATCCAAAACTAGCAACCTCAACAAGGTTTTGTTTGATTATCAGTGGTAATGCAATCAAAGCTATATAACTTATTTTCAACATACCATTCACATTCAGCAAGAGGAATAAGACTACAAAAAGCCACAAGTACCATCTGCATTGACATAGTACACACATTTAAGCTGGATTCAAAACTGATTAAAAGTAATAAAGGAACTTCCCTTTGCATATTATCCACCTAATACCAACAACAATCTTGAAATCATCCTCAAGAGTTCGTAACATATATTTGTGAAAATCGAAGTCTGGGTTCGAACTGCAGTGTTTCTAGAGTGATATCAAGAAATAACAAGAAATGATCAGAAAAAAAGAAGGGGGATGGTACACAAATAGACAAATTAAATGAAAAATTTATCACCATAATTTTCCTAAAAATTATGCAACTTACCATTATAAACCCTGATCGCAATGCTCTGTAATCTGATTTGGTAACAGAAGCATAAAACTGTTTCAGGAATGACATCTACATTCGAGAACAAAGCAATGGGTGAATTGGTAATTCACCAAGTAATGAAAAGATACTAACAATGCATAAATGGCCATGGCTACTGCATAGTTCAATAGTTTTCAAGATCTATAGGGATACAGTGTACATGTATTTTTGTAAGGACAAGTATGAAATTGGCCAGTAATGCTTTTGCACTATTCTACGTTTGGAGTTTGGACTGCTTTTGTTATCTAAGAATTTATCTGAATGCTAGTTAATATAAATATGTCTATGAAAACTAAAGTAACAGGCTGGAATACTTGCACTCACAGTCAAAGAAGAGAATAATTTGCCCTCTTTCATCAAGTAAATAACAATCATATGATTCCTACAAGCCAATTGGTGCAATATAAAAAAAAAACGATGAATCAACTTACTATCCAGCATAAGACAACTGATCTTTGCTGAAGCCCCTCTGTATGCTCCATCACAAACTCATTATGTTGCTGAACATGTGTAGAGAGTTCCTCTGTAGATACTGCAGGAAATCTTGTATTACAGAATAACAAAAAGATCTCACTCTTAAATGATGATCGCAAAGTTAGAGGGCCAGAAACTGATAAATTAATATGTTACATGTCTCTTTCTTTGGCTGCCCTTTCCTGATATCATTTTCCCAGAGCTTCCATTTTCTAATCTGCAAAAGATCAATCATTTATTTTAGTTCCTTCTGTCCAAATGTCATCTATTTCCATCACCTACATATTATTTCCTCTGTAAATGCTTGTTGGCTACCTTTGCTCCTCCTAGAACCATGGTCGTTGCACAGAACACAACATGGACTACTGCTAGCACAAATATAAAAATGTGCAGTTGATGTAATGCTTCCAGCGACAAAAGTGGAACTTTTCCCTGAGAAAGTTACTGCTTAATTAATACTAATGCAACTAGCCAACAATGACTTTCTTGCATACACTAGAAACTTGAATGTTGTTAAAACTTAAATATACATGTTTCAAAAAAAAAGATACATACATACATACTTCATGTATGTTCCTTTATCAAGATGCTTCCACAAAACATAACTTATATGTGGACTTATATTGCAACCAAATATGAAGTGAACATAACATATGTACTCACCGAGACGGTGGTTACAGATTAAACTTCTCAAATATTGGTCCTTTGTCCCTTATAAAATATAAATCTTTATAAATGTAGCTTATTAAAATGATTCTGTGTCTAACAAAAATGCATTGTATCATTAATTATGTAAATGAGAGGTTGTTATGGACCATATACATATGCATATATGCATGCAAATAAGCGCTGTTCATGAATGTACATAATGTTTAAATGTTCATGTACAAAAATGCATGGGTAGCGGTATTAAGTTCGAGAGTTTTGCAGACCTATGATCAATTATTTCATATATGAACCTTCAGCTAGACAAATTCTTATATCAACTGGTAAAAGAGAACTTAACTTGCAATCACCCACTTTGTTAGAACCACAACTTATCACAAGCTTGATAACCTAAATAACATCAATAAATAGTCAAAATACTATATTATCACATGGATTTCCAATATGGTGATACTGGTCAAATTCAAATTGGTTCAGAACAAATTTGACGACATATAAGCTTAGTGACTCATCTGGCTTGGGAGTTACGGATTTGTGGAAGATAGAGTTCTGGATTCAACAAGATCTTACATGTAGGCTGTCCAATTATAGCTTTATAGCAGAAACCAATGCTTCTTTTTTGAGTTCTAATAATGTAGCAGGTGGGTTTATCATTAAAGATCAGCAAGGAAGCTTGATAGCTGCCAGATTTGTAGCAAGAGGCATGAGCTTAGTTCTTCATGCTGAATGTGCAGCAATTTTGGAAGGCCTTCGTTTTGCGTTAAATGGTAGCTTAACAACATTTGGATCAGATCCGACTCTCTTCAGGCATGGTGAAGATTTTCAACAATTTTGAGGATATGCCTTGGCATCTCCGAAATATCCCTAGTGACTGTTTGTTGATTTTTGACAAAGTGGACTTATCCAAGTGTAGTTTTGTGTTTCGAGGGTGTAATAGGGAGGCACATGCTCTTGCTTCCTATGCTAGATTGGCGGATATCTCATGCAAATTTTGTATCCGCGTGATCAAGTCTTAATATATATTATCCTTAAATAATAAAGAAAACTCACCTGTCTCATGCAAAAATCAGAGTCTTCATCCTCAGATAAAAGCTTCCGGTTATTCCATGTTAGTTGAAGTTTTAAGCCCTTTGCACGATGGACCTCCTGGTTGGGGGGAAAGCTATTCTCCTTGCATGGAAGCATATGGTGAAAAAGCCTTTTTGAGACACAAATGCGGCTGATGGTTCATTGAAAGACTGTTAACAGGAGGGATATAAAGCCAAGAAGCATCAACTCTGCATACAGATATTGCCAAATTCTGTCACATCCTTACAATATAGTATCATAATGATATAGAAAGTAGATAAAATATAAGCTTTTAGTAATTCCCAAGCCCTACTCGGAAGAAATAAAAATGTGCAATATGAATCATTGATGTTATATTATGATGAGTCAGACTAATCAAACTCAAAATGGATCATTTGTTCATCCTCAAAATGATACATGCCAAGGAAGTTGATTCATGTGTCTAAGAGAAACAAGTATACCCCTTCATCAACATAAACAACCATGAAAGGAACCCTATGGGTGTGATTTGATTTGGAAGTCGAGCTCAAAAACTTGATGGACAAATCAATTAGCTTGGACCAGGAGTGCTGCATTTATAGAGAGTGACAGATCACTTGAGGTTGTCAAAGCCAAATGTTCTTTAGTTGAACAACTTTGAATATTTTCTGACTATAGCTAAATGCATGAGAATGTGACAGCTGAGCGATGCTCTCCTGGCTGCCCTAATAGATCATCTGACTGTGGGGTAACACTACTGTTGACCTCAACAATAGTCATTCCGCTGTTGTACTACTATTTATGCATGTATTTGCCACACACACAAAAAATGGGGGAGGACTCACAGCAGGGAAGTCATTCCCCAGAGTGTAGATGTCAATGAAAATATGTGTTTCAAATACTTGAGTGGGAAATCCAGAAAGGGATTCATCCCTTTCTAATTAGAATTATTCAGTCCTAATCCATTTGTGAGTTTGATTAGACAAGATTGTTCCCTAATTATCTATATATGAAGGGTAGTAGCCAATCTGAAAGATACTTGTATGTTCCTACACTCTCTGACCAATCCAATTTATCAATTACTTGTCCACCATCTTCATGTGGGACTTGAGACATGACATTGTGTCCAGCCTCCAGCTTTGTTCTTGTCTAATGTGGGGTTTTTCCTCTCTCTTGAAGTTGGTGCAGATTACCACCAATGTTCTTCCTTGGATATGCTGATCATGATCAAGCCAATGCAGGTTATCCCGAACTACTATGTATCATGGTAGATCCAGATTTCCAATCTAACTGTCATCTGAAAATTCACATTTGCAAACCCTCACCACATTTTGAATTTTTAATTACAACTATAAGAATCAGATTACTTACAATTTAAGGCAAATTTTAATCCATTTTGTGTACAGCGAGAGAGAGGAAGTCACTCATAGGTGGTCAGAGATCTTAAAATGTTTCAACAATGGTCTGATGAAAGTGGTGTTAAATTTCCAATCTTCGGATCATGGTAGGAGAAAATGTTTTAACTGCTTGGAAGATTTCCTTTAGTGCATGTTGCTAAAATATGCACCTAAAGGATCTCAAATTGCATATGCATTTGAGCACGTCAGGCTTCATAAGCAGAAGGTTTATACAAACTCTCAAGATACTAGGCAGTAGCTCATGGATATATATATTCATATCAAAACTTTCATATTCTCATACAAGAAACCTGGTGATATCTGCACAGAATTTTGGAATCTAGTTTTGATAGAACTAACCTTCTTTTAGCTTCTGCAAAGCCTTATAAAGTGCATCCTGTTGATTATGCTTCAAAAACTGAAAGGAAAACAAGAAAAGCAAGTGAAGTATCGGTTTATGACTCCAGCAGCATAAAAAAAGCATTGCACAGCAAGGAAAAACAGTGTTGGCAAGACTTCAGATTGTCAAAAGACTTGCAGAATGGAACTGGTCTGTGCACTAAACTTCAGAGGCTTTGACCTACAGAGAACAAGGCTGTCTTTCCAAAGTCATGCACCAAAAGGGCATGCCATTTTCTCCGGTGAAAACTTTATGCTTAACTCTGTAAATTTGGTGGGCATAAGGAGCACAAGAAGGGAAAAGGACAATGAATCACCACTACATGCACGTGAAAATAACTTGAAGCTTCTTTAGAACCTCTTCAAATTTTGGCTGCTCTGCTTCCTTTTACACCATGTGGTTGAGCGATAAATATCATATCCAGATCAAATGTTTTTTAGTCGGTGTATTGGTATAATTTAAATGAGGCATCGGCTTATCATATCAGTGTGTGCTCGTAAGTTATTGATTGAGTTGGCACCATACTGTGCAGTCAAGAATCCTAGGCAGTTCATGGACGTATGAGTAGTGAACAGAAATAAGGCAGTGGACATCAAAAGAGCAGGTGGAATGAACAAGAAACCTAAAGGCACAACCACAAAGATGCTTATTCTTCGGCTATGATCAGTTGCATAGGGAGGTACCAGTTGGGCCACTATCACCACCATTCCTCACTGAAGAATTTAACACATTGAACACATACCAAAGAGTAAAACATAAGCCAACGATGGGAACGACAAAGAACGAAAGACCTACAATCACATCAAGAATCTTATCATTTCAAGAACAAGCATTCCAACCTTTTCAGATACCTTACAAAACCCGACCATCTCTAGTGGTTGTATAGAAAATTGTCACCAGAAGAAAAAAGATTTGTTTTTTTTTTTTCTTGGGAGAGAGAATTCCATTTTTTAATAGAATGAACAAATCACAAGATCGGTTTGAACAAGGAAACTTTAACAATAAAGGTACACGGCTTGAACAAAAGATGAAGTTTTTCTTCCAACGCTAGTAGTCAGAAAGGTAGGAAAGGCGTCAGCAAAGATCGTACCTTTCCAAGGTAATGTAGGAAGCGCTCGACGAGCAGAGAGATGACGACGATAATGGTGCAGACGGCGGCGACCACCCACGTAGGCGTGTACTCCAGTGACTCATTAGACTCCGGACGCGCCATTGCCTCCTTCCTAGACCAAGCTCAGCATGGAAGCCAGTAGGATACGATGAAGAGAAGGAGAACTTTTCTAAGTAAAGAAGGGATGGGAATGTCTGGCGAATTGGATTCAGAGGAGGATAACGAAGAATGTAAGCTGTGGTGAAGCAGAGGATGCTGCTAGTGGGCCAAAAGTAAAGCGTTTCCTAGTCATTTTTGAGATACGCTTGTGTGCCTCCATTTGGTACATATCAAGTTGGTCTTCAGGAACGGCGACAAAACAGTTGACCAGAGAATGAAAGGGTACTGCGTCTGGAGGCAGTGCGCGGCGCGGCTAAGTGAAGGGAAGACGGAGATAGGGCACATGTGGAGCTGGAGGAGCTTTTCCGGTGAGTCAGGAAACGCGCGAGGAACATCCGAAGCAGGAGATTTGGCATTTTTAGCTTCCGTACAATCAAACACTGGTTGAGCTTTTTAGATCGGGAGATTATGTTTTTTTATTAATTATATATTATCCTCGACTATTTATAGATTACTTTTATAAAAAATTTATATTGAGATCTCTACAATTATAAAAAATAATAAGTAATAATAATTTTAATATCTTAATTAAAATTATATCGATACTTTGTATCATGTCGACAAAGGTCACTTGATATATGTGTCAACGTCGACACCAATAATAATGCAAGAAAAGATGATATTATTTTTATATTTGGATGGTAGCAAACAATGTTTAGAATATTAAAATTATTTTTTTATTAATTAATTTTATTATTTTTATATTTTACATTTATTACTGTAATGATTCTAATATAAATTTTTTTAAACTAAAAACCTTAAAAAGATAATATGTAATTAATCCTTTTTCTCCCTATAAACATAATATAAAATTGAATTACCATAATATAGAATTGAATTAAAAGACGCCTTGAGCTGGAAGAATCCCCCCCACGACCACGTCAACGAATCTGAAAGCATATACGTGGACCCAAGAGAATACTTGGTTCGAGCAGGCTATCATCACACCGAGCTTGGCACAAAAACAAATCTTACAAGTTTGCTTGCACCAAATGTAGGACTGTCACAGCGTGATTTTGCAGCAATAATATACCATAAATTGCTCAAAACATAATAAAAAAATATATATAAGCACATCCAGACGTAAAAAAAAAAATTGAGCAAAGTCACAAAGCCTGCGTTTGCACAAAAGCCCATAGAGACAAGATAGCAACAATACATAACCTCTCAGTTCAATGTTAAATGAGCAGTAAGCGAAAGGATTACTAGAAAGATAGCAAGCCTCGATCTGGATTAGTCTACTTCCTCCATCTTGCTCTCTTCCGCATCTGCTTCTTCGAGGGAAGGCATGTCAGTATCTTCCACCTTTTCATCCTCGTCAATGCTGAGGCCTAATTTCAGCATCCTGTGGATCCTGTTGCCAAAGGTGTTGGGGTCGTCAAGACTGAAACCAGAGGTAAGAAGAGCAGTCTCGAACAGCAGGAGCGTGAGATCCTTGACTGACTTGTCATTTTTGTCAGCATCCGCTCGCTTCCTCAACTCCTCCATAATGGGGTTTTCTGGGTTGATCTCCAAAGTCTTTTTGCTAGACATGTAACCAGCCATGCTGGAGTCCCTGAGAGCTTGTGCCTTCATAATCCTCTCCATGTTGGCAGTCCATCCATACTCGCCAGTCACCAAACAGCAGGGGGAGTCAACAACTCGGTCAGACACAATGACCTTCTCCACCTTGTCACCCAACACTTCCTTTATGACTTTGCACAGCCCCTCAAATTTTTCCTTCAGTGTTTCCTTCTTCTTCTTCTCATCCTCACTCTCATCAATCTTCAGTCCCTCCTTTGTTGCAGAAACCAGCTTCTTACCCTCAAATTCCTTCAGCTGGCCCACAGAATATTCATCAATTGCATCAACCATGAAAAGCACCTCATAGCCCTTCTTCTTGAGCTTTTCGAGGAATGGGGAGTTCTCCACAGCCTTTTTGCTCTCGCCGGTTATGTAGTAAATGTCATTTTGGCCCTCCTTCATCCTTGTCACATAGTCCTTGAGGCTGGTCATCTCATCCCCACTCTTTGTTGAGTGATACCTTAGCAATTCAGCAAGCTTTGACCTGTTCTGGGAGTCTTCATGGATACCGAGCTTGAGATTCTTCGAGAATGCCTCATAGAACTTGTTATAGTCCTCTTTATTCTCAGCGATCTCGAAAAAGAGCTCGACACACTTCTTAACTAGGTTCTTGCGGATTACCTTGAGAATCTTGTTCTGCTGGAGCATCTCTCGTGAGATGTTGAGAGGAAGGTCCTCAGAGTCGACAATACCTTTGACAAAACTAAGGTATTCTGGAATTATTTCTTCACAGTTGTCCATGATGAAGACACGACGGACATACAGCTTAATATTGTTGAGCTTCTTCCTAGTGTCAAAGAGGTCAAAAGGAGCCCTCTTGGGCACAAAAAGAACAGCCTTGAATTCAAGCTGACCCTCAACAGAGAAATGTTTCACAGCCAGATGCTCCTCCCAGTCATTGGTCAGACTCTTATAGAAAGCCGCATACTCTTCCTTGGTGATCTCCTCAGGCTTCCTCATCCAGATGGGCTTCTGCTTATTGACCAAAGACCACTCATGAGAAACCTCCTTAATTGTCTTCTTCTTCTTCTCTTTCTCTTCCTTTTCTTCATCAACATCCTCCACCTTGCCTTCCTCAGTGTCTTTCTTGTCTTCCTCATCCTCATCATCAGAAATTTCCTTCTCAGTGGTCTTCTCAGTCCAAAGGGAAATAGGGTAGCTGATGAACTCAGAATGCTTCTTGATGAGATCCTTGAGGCGGCGCTCCTCAAGATACTCCAACTGCAATTGAACAAACCAAAGTACAAAATAAATGGAAGTCTGGCATGCTTAATTGGCCGGAATATCATTCCCAGATTGACCATGTTTCCCAATAAGCATTGTTTCTTTATAATCAAACAGTTCTACAAAATAAAAAACATCAAACTGAAAACACCCGAGTAAAAGCGTTAATGATTATGCTAGAGGGCACCAGGACTATCAGAAACTTTAAAAAAAGAAGTCAAGAAACCTTCTTTATAGGTTGAAAATACTGACGACATTAAATACTGCAGGCTACACCAATTTGAACCACCAAGCAGTCACAAAATAGGTGAGTTAGTTCTTGAAAATTTAATAATCAGTAATATTCAATTAAAATGTAAAATAAATAGCATTAAAACTTCTAATTGCTATCACAAAATAATGATGTCAATCTACAAATGCAGCATAATACCAAAGCCAGGGCTATCATCAACACTTTACTGTTACACTCCACAGCTTAATTAATGTAAACATGACCCTTCGCCATCTTTTGTAAGGGTCACATGGAGTCCGATGTGAGATGCCAAGATAGACCTTTAGTAAGCATTTTCCTATGTAACTACTTTAGCATTAGTAACAAACTTAAATTGTTGCACCACAAATAAATGCAAGTTATGAACAAAAAAGAACATAACTAAGCCTCTGTATTCAAGAAAGATGGCTTTGTCTTGAAAAATGTAGTGTGCATTCCATGTCAGAGGTTAATTCTAAAATTATAGCAGGCATACAAGTATGAATCTGAAAGAAGAAAAGAAGGGTGCAAACTGTAGGAGGATCCAACAATGCAGTATACAGGAAGGGTCGACATAGAACCTTAACCCTACACAATAAGAAGGTTGTTTCAGTGACCAAATCCTAATCACCTAGTTCACATGGAACAAACTTATCATGCTCACTCTCTATATTAATCTAGCTTGTTAATTACAACCAAATCATTGTCAAGGTTCATCAGAGCTTTGTATTACAACCACTTATGTCTAACAAGAATCTCAATAAATCAAGATCATCAAAGGAAAGGAAGGTGCAAACTCAACAGATAAGCATATGATATCCATCAACATAGCCACAACAAGAGTATACTTAATTGATAAAAATTTTCAGCCCCATCAGTGAGCATAAATTTAAGCTATTCATCACTACCTCTGAAGAAATAATCCATTGGGACAAGTAAATACGTAAACGAATATTTAAAACAAGTTAAATTAAATCATTCTTAGAACACGGAGAAGGAATTCATTGAGCAACAAACATAATTAAACACGGTTATCTTTTGTAATTTGAAAAACAAAAGAGAAATCCTTCCATCAAAGCAGCTTCATCGGCAATTCGACTCAATAGCAGTTTCCATCTCTACCCAACCATGATGCCTTATCTAAACAGTTCATCAAATCATAGAAACTTCAAATTTCTTAGCAAATTGATGTATGCATAGCAAATACCTGATCCTCCTTGAGGAAAAGTGTAATCTTTGTCCCCCTACCAAGACTCTCACCAGAAACATCCCTGGTTACGGTGAATGAACCCCCGGCCTGTGACTCCCACACGTACTGTTCATCGTCGTTGTGCTTGGTGGTGACAACAACCCTCTCCGCCACGAGGTAGGCCGAATAGAACCCCACACCAAACTGACCGATCATACTGACATCGGCCCCAGCAGCAAGGGCTTCCATGAACTCTTTGGTGCCCGACCTGGCGATGGTACCAAGATTGTTGACAAGGTCAGATTTAGTCATGCCGATGCCACTGTCGATGATAGATAAGGTATTGGTAGCCTTGTCGGGGATAATATGGATGAACAGCTCCGGTTGCGCGTCGAGCTTAGTCTTGTCGGTGAGGCTCTCGAACCGGATCTTGTCCAACGCCTGTTAAGAACCCAGATCAACAACAAAATCAAGCCCCATCATAGAGGCAAAAATGACTCTATAAACGAAAAGTTCAAGGAATGCTAACATCGGAGGAGTTGCTAATGAGTTCACGAAGGAAGATCTCCTTGTTGGAGTAGAAAGTGTTGATGATGAGGCTGAGAAGCTGATTGATCTCAGCCTGGAAGGCGAAGGTCTCCGCGTCGGCCGCCATGGAAGGGCGTCTCTCGAGCGATCTCAAGATCTAGGGTTTGAAACCTGCGATTGAGATTTTGCAGTCGAGAGGGCGGCGATGGCTTTTATGTAGGGAACCGGGTTCTAGAACCTTCTAGAAGGGGCGCGACAAGCAATAAGATCGTAGCGCATCAACGTTATATTTGGTGGACCGTTATATTCATCTTTGTGGGCCGAATTCTTCAGTTTGGGTTCTATCCAACTTGGAAAGTATTTATTAATGAATAAAGTTGGAAAAAAATTGTTTTCTTTTACCAAAAAACTTAGTGAGTTTGAGTTTGGAGAGTTGCATAAAGTTAGTTCCGGAGGGAATTGATCCACCTATATAATATTCAGTTTATCTTATCTAAATTTTCTGACAATCTAATTAGTTATTGATAGAAATAATATTAATGAAGAAGTTTTATTGAATTAACTTTAGCTTGAATACAATAACATATCCCTCTCCTATTTATACAGAAAAGAAGATTTTTCTCGACAGAATAAAGGATTTCTCTCAGAGAAAGATAAAATTTCCTCATGTAGTTAAAAAATTTCCAATTTTTAGTGGTCATCATAGAAGCAACATTAGGTTGAATAAACATTTTTCATTATGACATAATTATATGTCAATTAGGGCTTGGGATTGGCATCGATGGTATTGATGGGAGAGGCAGAAGCGACCAAAAAAGATTTAATAAAACCATAAATAATGATTTAAATATTTCAAACTTAATTAAATATATAGTTTTTTTAATAATTTTAATAATGATAAAAAATTCATATAATCAACATAAAATAATTGAGATTTATGATTTTATTATTTTTGTTATATAATGTTAAAATAATAACTTTAATTAATCATCTTGGGTAATTAAAAAAATAAATTTTGGAATTTTCTCTCACAACCAAGGTTTTTAAGTTTCGAGTTGAAAGTTGACTAGACCAAACTAGTCAAATCGATTCAAAATAATATTTTTAGTTTAATTGAATAGATTATAGTATTTTTTTACTAAAACTATAATATTTTTATTATAAAACTAAAAAACACGATAATACTATTAAAAATACTATAACTTAGTTTAATTAATTAAAAGTTTTATAAATATTAGTTACTAACCTATATTAAGGTTTCATAAAATATTTTATGTAATAGTTTTAAAATAATTTTGAATGAAAACTAAGGATATTTGATATATTTCAAAATAAAGGATGACATGTCCTTGTTGATAATAAAAAATAATCTCATTCAAAATATTTTTGAATGAACTTATATTATTTTCGTCATTAAATCAAGGTATTGAAACTCTAATGAAAACTATTATAACTAAATTTCAATTAATCAAAATTTCTAGTAACCATAAATATCAATTTTTTTTTATAGATTATGAGATATATAGAATTATTAATATGAAATTTGAATGATTATGGATGGAAATTACTTACATCTTGACATATTTCAAAATAAAGAATGCTAAAAAAATTTAATTTTTTACTCTTTGTCTTAAATTTAAATATGAATATTCTAAGAAATATTATGATATTTATAATTAATTATTGTAAATGAATAATAAAAAAATAATGAGATATTGTTTGAAGCTATATTATTTTTGCATTAGTAATAAAACTTATTATATTTTTATAAATAAATATAAAATAAATAATTATAATTTTGAGATAGGAATAAACATATCTCATATTTAAACGTGCACAATATGAGGTTATGTGACATCTTAGTATTATGTGACCGACATATAGGAAGTAAGTTTATCATCTTAGTATTATCTTAGTATCATACAATCGATATTTTATCATCATGTGTCGACATCTCAATATGAGGTTGAGTAGGTCGGATGTTATTATTTCGAATTTAATATATTATTATTATTATAATTAAGTTTAAAAATATATACTATATTTTTAATAATTAATATATATCATATTGGAAGTAATCGTATTTGGATATCAATATAAAAAGACTCTTCAAGTATATCCTGAAATAAATTATGGATTTTTTTCCTATGATATCGCCCATATATCAATTACCTTGTTATTTAAGGTACCCGTCCAATCGTACCCGTTGTTTTACTCCGCTTTTAGATGGACGGTCGTGTTGCACGGCACGAAACATAAAGCGTCCACCCGTTCTATAAGTTTGGAATTGCCTTGCGATCTTTTGACTCTCGACCGCTACAAGGTCCACGCAAAGTTGCGGCCCTTTCATTTCTCTAGGGTTTCAAGTGCGCGCCTCCTCTACCATCCCAATTTCTAGACTTTCGTCAGTCCGATTCATGGCTTTTGTTTTCTCTTCTTGTCCTTCTAGCAGGTCTTTTGATCGTTATTTGGTTTTATGCTACATTGTACCGAGATCGGGGTTCATTTGATGTTGTCCTGGTCTTGATCCGGATTCGGCTGTAGCAACAACAACCAATGGGAAGAAAACTGGTCGGATTGCTTTGAAATTTTCCATAGGCATTCCGCTTACCGAATTTCCCATATCGTTCTCGTCGAAGTTTAAAAGGGATGCTTTTTTGGGTTGTATTTTGATTTATGAGAAGGGGAGAAGAGAGGAATGGTGTACGTATTAGCCATTCTCAGAGGCCCTTCTCATATATCAAGTGCTATTGATCTCATGCATGATAGCTTGGTCGTCATCCGGGCAAGCTGCGCTTTGATCTTGCAGGTTGCGTCATTTGATGACTATATTTTGGTATATCTTTTTCTTTCTTGTGATAGTATTTATGATTCTTTTGTTTTTTATTCGATTGATGTATTTTTCTGATTTATATATATATATATATTACGAAACAAAAATCGTGAGGAGTGATGATTTGATTTATATCTATCATGTGAATTTTTTTCTTCTAATTGATAGGATTCGAAGCATTCAAAGCTCGAAGGATTCATGTATTTACTTCTTGAATATCTTTAGTTAGTGATTCCTCTTGTGGGGAACATCTCACTTAAAAAAAAAAATCTGAAATGAATGGGTTAAATCACCTTAAATTGCACTAAATTAAAAAGTGAAAAATGGGATTATTACTACTATCAGCAATTTAGGTGAGGCATCATAACGAGTTTTGGCACTGATGAGATCAAACATCTTTCATAAATTGGGATGAATTTGAATGGTTGTCAGCACTAAATTGTGGTTCTTAATGAAACACCGTATTATGCTGTGTACTGATTACAATTACTGCAAAAAAATTACGGGAACACAATGTTGTTTTCAGAAGAGAATAGCAAACCACATCTAAAATCTGGTATGGCTGAGCTCTTTGTGATACTATATTTCCATGGTTAAATTCGTTCGACAAATCCCTTGTATTATGATCTTAGGGGCAGTTCATGGTAGTCTGCTGGAATGGTCTTTGAAGCTACAATCTTTGTTTTCCCTGGATTTATTGCTGGAGGGTTTGTTACGAGCAGTATTTCTGAAGTTGATTTGGTGAATGGAAATGTTAATGCTTATGTTTTCTATAGTTAAATTTAGTTAAAAATATTCTGTAATATTTTTGTTTCAGATCGGAATAACGTTAGGTTTAACATTATAATATTTATTCATAGTGCACCCTTTGTGATGTCTGCTGAGATGATTGTTAACAATTTCCTCAAACTATTGTGATGTCTGCTGAGATGATTGTTAAGAATATAAAACATATTGCCCCTCAACATTTTTTTCTATATTGTTTCAGGGTAAGGTGAGGTAAATCGAGTTCACAATTTTACTATTTTAACAGAAATGAAAAATTCATCAAAAATCAAAATATAGTTAATTGCACTTGAAACTTGAATCCAAAGAAGGTGGAATTCTAGTTATTTAAGTCTTCTTTTTTATAATTTAGGTGTTAAAAGTATGGGATATTAGTATGTGGAGCTCTCCCTATGACAGAATTCATCCTGTCCTATTGTTTAGAGGATCATCCAGTTTTGCAGTAGTACCTGTTGGGAAGACATGTACGCAGATACATTATGGTCCATCTTATTGTTTGCAGGAACATTCAAATGTGATCTGAATCGTTAAGTTTTTTGCTCATCTCTATTTAACAAGTACATGAGCTTGCCAGGTGCATGTTCATCTCAGCATTTAGGCATACCTGCACTCATTGATCTCGAGTGAGGACAGTCTTTGAATACTGCTCTTATAAACTTTGATGCCCTCTTGCATGTGTGTAAATACCTTTGGCTTGATGGCATTCGGGAGGTTTTCTCAGCTTTATCATGCATTGTCTAATCAAGAAGCTGGATGATTGTTTACGGAAACTTATATTGAAATTTGAGACAAATTAGGTAATTAAAGCCATACATTGAACATTATGTTGGATATGAATTTACTTGATGGTGTTTGTTGCCATCTTATTGAATGATTTTGTTTTGGTCCCTGGTGCTGCAACTCCTTATAGTACCGACATGTATATGTTGACTTAATTAAGTTAGTTAATATGAAGTAATTTTATTTCGTTATGTGACAGAAATTCTTGGTCTGTAGTGTTGAAAATTCATTTCCAGGAACAGTTACATTTTCTCATCAATGCATCAAATACACCCATCTAGATGAAATCGGGTGATTATTTATGTTAATTGTTTAAAGGGATATGCACCCTTGAAAGAGTTTATTCAAATTCGATCCGTTTGATAGCTAACCTGGATAATTATTCAAGTTTCTTTCACTATGCTGGTCAACAAAGTCCAGGTATTATCAATTGTTTATGATAGTTCTCCTGTTCTACATTTTGATGAATATATATAATCATACTTCTTAGAGGAAGAGAAACAAATAGTTTTAGTGGACTGGCCATTCAAATGTTTATTTTAGTGGTCATTATGTTTCTATAGTAAATCCTGCTCAACAAGCTCTAGCTTTGATAGTTGTTCTTCATACTTTATGATGAATGCCCCACCATAAATGGTTGTTTTTCTCATTCTTCTCCTCAAGTGAGAGAAGAATGATAAGCATGAGTTCTGCACGTTAACATATGTTTCATGAACCCTCAGAACACTCTGTAGCAGGAGAATATACACAGAGCAATCTTTATTCTGCTGAGTGTCAATCTTAGAGCAATCTTTATTCTGTTGCGTGTCAATCCTAGCTGGCTGCTTAGTCCACAGGTGTCATCTGCTCTCAATCAAATTGTGGTGCATGCCATGGTATGCCCATCAGAACAATCTTCTTCGTTGGCATATGAAGCCAGGTTAAAATAGGAGGGGAAAATTTACTCAAGTACATGCATGTCATTCACTTCAAGAAAAGTTGCAGCTACATACCAAGGAAGTTTGAGTTTTAAAATACACGAGTAATAGGATCATTCTCGTCAAATATTTGAAGTTCACAAATACCCCATTCTACCATCTTTATACGGAATGTTATAGTCTGCTCTATGTTTGGTTTATCTCGAGAAGTGGGAGGGAAAAATATTTAAAACGAAAGAGAAAAATAGGCTGGTGAATAAAATATTATGCAATTCCACCCTTAAGCTTGAGGGCCTTGTTGACGATACTTTCACCTCCTATTTTAACATAACATTGTGTACATTAACATTTGTTTGTCAAAATTATCAAGTGCAAGAGATAATAATAATGTATGTGATGAGGTGATTTCACGTATCTATCCGTGGTGTTTGGTAATAAGTCTCTCTAGTAACTATCGCTATGAAACACTCCAATTAATCCCAAATCATACGATTAATGCGATATGAAAATATTAAATATTCAATAGCCTCTAATATTAATGGCATCGTTTCAAAAAATTACTAATGTAGATAAGTTTTAATTGGTTAATTGATGTTCTGGAGATTTCGAGGGGTATATGGAAATATAATTATATTCTAAACTAAAATTTATTATTTTATAATTATTTATAATTATATAACCAACTAAAATTTATCCGTGTCGTCTTTGTTAAAGCCACTTGCGGTTTCTATTTTCTGGGGGCGGCCAACTTATTTCTTCCTTCCTTGTTCCAGAAGGCCTTTTCATTGGGATTTGGGTGTTTGCGGTCTGTTCGAGAGAGAGAAAAGATCCAAGAAAGAGATCAGCAGCAAGGATCTGTAGTGTCAAATATGGGAAGCGAGGCGGAGCCGGCGAAGCTCCTCCTGCCCTACCTACAGAGGGCCGACGAGCTTCAGAAGCACGAGCCCCTCGTCGCCTACTACTGTACCACCATCCAATTCCATATTATTCGATTCTTTTTGGAATACTTCTCACCCTTAGTAACCCTAGATTTGGCCCCCTTTTTGATCGTTCATTCGATTGGTTGGTTGCAGGTCGATTGTACGCTATGGAGCGAGGGCTTAAGATTCCGCAGAAGGATCGCACCAAGACCACCAACGCCCTCCTCCTTTCCCTCATGAACCAACTCGAAAAGGTCGGTGTACTCTTTTCTTCTTTTTATTGATTAAATTGATCTTTTTTTTCATCTCCTCGTGGTGTAAAATTCGATATCTTTTTTCTTTTCCGCGTGTGATCGTTTGTTGATTTAGGGTTGCGAAGAATTCCGCACTCTAAAGTTGATATTTTTTCCCCTAAAATTTGTTGATTGATATGAGCTGAATTGCATGTTTGTTAAGGTGCATCTCTATTTTTTTTACTTGGATGATGTTATTGCTATTCGAATTTTTTTTAGATTAATCTGAACTTGTCTTCTTGTTTATTCATGTTTGTGGATAGACTTTTTTATTACTAAGGATATTAGGGAAAGTGGATTGACTTCCAAGTTGTCGCTGAGCCATGTTTCCTAGATGTACACTTCTGCTTCCCATCATGCAACAATAAGGAATATAGAATTCTATTTAATGAAAGTCACGGTTTTTCTTTTCTGTCAATGTGAAATATGATGAGAAGATTGGTGGGACTACGATTCTTAGAAGTTTCTTCTATTCTGCATTTCATGTTGTTTTGATTTATTGTTTAAAACTCAGCAGTGGTACCAATATCCCGTCTTTTATATATTCACTATAGCTTTTCTGAATGGCCATACATGTATTACAGATCCATATCATTGCTTCCTGTTATGTTCCTTTTATATGGAAATATAAAAATGTTATGAAACTAGATGAAAACGTTTAAAGTACAGGTAAGCTTTGAAAGTCATGTGACCTTTACAAATTAGTTTGTGGCTAGCTACAATGTACCAGATCCATAGACTTAGTGACACAAGAATGTTGATGCTAGGATTGGTGCTTCGTGTTCTTTGAGAAAACAAAATAATACAAGTTCATATTTGTCAAACTTGTGGTCATGGAGGGTTAAATAATACAACAATTTGTCAAAATTGTTGTTGAGATTACAAAACTGTTATTTGCATCAATGGGATATGATCAGTTCCATATTTCAGTAATCAGGAAAGATAGAATAAGATCAAAGAATCATGAAGAAATACAACAAGCTATGTGACACTTGTATTATATGATGATATTTCCCCAATGGAGCTAAATTTCCGGTAAGATTTATATAGCTGACCTCAATAATGTGAGACAATTTGCTATTCTTATTGCATCAATACTAATAGCAGCCTTTGTCATCCTATCAGATCTAGAAATGTTTTATGCACTTTTGTATTTCATTGTTTGAGCATGCAATTTGCCTTTCTCTTATGCAAATGGGTTGTGTTGATCAATTATTAAAGATTTGTAATTAAACAGTGTCAACTAAACTTAATTGTGTGTCAAGTAATTTAAAATTATTTTGAGGAAGCTGAAATATTTGCAAATTGTACTTGTCTCTGTTCCTTGTCCACTAAGCTTAATCGTGTATCATGTGTTAAATTCAACTTTCACCCATTATTAAGCACAATTGTTTCATGTTAATCTAGTGACTCTCCAGCTGGCAATTAAGACTTTAGTTTTACATTGATGGCTTGGTAATATCTAAAGACAATAAAATTTTCTAAGAATCATCATTTAGAAGTTTCATCTGGAAATTATAATTTGAATGGAGAATCTTTTTATTGATGCAAGATGCTGCAACTTCTCACAGGATAAGAAATCAGTAAAACTAGGGCCTGATGACTACCTTTATGTGGAAGGTTTTGCATCTAATCTTTTTGCAAAGGCAGATAAGCAAGATCGTGCTGGGCGTGCAGATTTGTATGTATTACAACTTGTTCTTATATTTTCAATTATTTATACATTCTCCTAAGACATTTAGCAGGTTCTTTAGTATCATAAATATCAGAAATCTTATGAGATATACATGTTTCAGGAATACTGCGAAAACCTTTTATGCTGCCAGCATCTTCTTCGAGATTCTGTGTCAATTTGGTGAGCTGCAGCCTGATGTAAGTTATTCATGTCACTGGTAACTTAAAGTTGCCTTGATCTGTGATTCAATTTGAGCAAGTTGGCTTATGCTGGTCATGATGCACTTTCCAGATTGAGCAAAAACAGAAATATGCGGTTTGGAAAGCTGCAGATATAAGGAAAGCCTTGAAAGAAGGCCGGCAGCCGGATCCAGGTCCTCCTGTTGGTGATGCAGATCTATCAATTTCCTCAAGTCCTTCAAGCAACACTTATGTATGCATTTTAACTTGCGTTGCCTCATTGATTGAGAAAATAATGCAGCATGTTTATTTTTCTTGGAACTAAAACCATATGTTTAGCAAGATAGCTTATTATTTTTCCTCCCTTTCTTTGGTGCTCTTAAGTCTTATACATTTTTATCAAGTATTCTGAACTCTGAAGTCCTGTATGTTTTTATCAAGTATTGATAAATTTTAATGCATACCAAGAGGAAAATGATTTTAAACACAAAAGTTATTGTAACTACATACACCAGTAAGCTTGGCAGAATATATAATTTATCACAAATGCATTCTGTTTTCTGAAGGTTCTATGTGCTTATATTAAGAATTGACAAGCTTTTACTTGTGCTTTTTAGAACACATTGGTAGTAATTACGTAGTCCAGTGAGCATGGCAAAAATTTTGTTTTGCCAAGTCATGGATTTATTTATTTAAAAGGATAAATTAAATCACTAATCCTTGAACTTTGTATCAAATTTGATCAGATCCCTAAAACTCTAATTTTGGTTAACTTTTACCAAAGAGGTCGGCTAAAGTGAGAGTAATCATCCATATTGCATATGCTTTAATGGTAAAGTTGAACAGCATGTTCCTACTTTTTTTACCATGTTCAGCCATGATATTATTTCCTCGATCATAGGAGAAATTTCCTCAATCATAGGAGAAGTCGTATGTTCCTTGGTGTCAAGGAGTGTCCTGAAAGTTTCTAAATCATAGGAGAAGTTATGTGTTGCTTGGTGTCAAGATGTGTCCTGAAAGTTTCTAGTTGTTTCTATGAACCAAACGTAACAAATTGGAGGTCCTTTTAACATGCTTAGAATAGGATTTGCTGGTGGTTAGGAGTTTGAATCGTCTTGTCTCCTAACATCTTGATGCATCTTTAGACTGTTAATAAATATTCTTGTTATACAAAAGAAATTGCCTAATTGGTTTGTAAAATCTGGAATCATCGTTTTATCCTTTGTCAGGATCTTCAACCAAGTAATAGTTTCTCCTCTAGCCAGCAAGGTGGTGGTGCATCACCTCAGCATGTAGATAAGGTCAATTTTTTTAATTTCTGTCCATAGTTTGCCCAGAAAGGTGTTGCTGATATCTCCCTCTTTTTTTTTTCTTGTGCTACAGAACCTGGGAAGAAATGAGAATTTTGCAGCTAGCTATCAAACTGTTGACTTATCATCCCAGCAAACTGATGGGGTTAACTTGCAGGGTTTTGGTCAATCACCTATGGCACCATCATCATCTTATACCGGTCCTGATTATCCTAGTGATATTCACCATCATCAACCAACGAGCACACCTGAATATTCTGCTTACTCCGAGCAATATGAGCATCATTCCTTTACAAATGAGCATGGACCTATGCCTCCAAATAGTCACTCTCCAGAAAACCCTAGCCCTTCTTTTTCTTATCCTAATTTTCAGTCTTACCCAAGCTTCCATGATAGCACCTTTCCTTCTGCCCCTTCGCATCAGCCTTCTTACTACCATGCCCATGATTCTGCTTACTCTCACCAACCTGCTCCTGTTTCACATTACACACCATCAGTGCAGTACGCTTCTGGCAGTGTCAACCAGAATCATGCGGTACAAGCTCCTCCATCTGCTGAGAGGTACAAGTATGACAGCAATTATCAGCCATCTGCGGAGAAAATTGCCGAGGCTCACAAGGCAGCAAGGTTTGCTGTCGGTGCTCTTGCGTTCGATGATGTCTCTGTTGCGGTGGATTTTCTTCAGCGCTCGCTCGAACTTTTGACCAATCCTTCAGCTCAAACTCATTAGTTTGGATTGTGTTGGTGTCATTTATGCCGCCCGAAAACCAGTGCTGCTTATATTGATATTATTGTTTGTATCGCAGTGTGTGATCCATGGCTAATTTTCACTATCAACTCGACTGGTGGATCTTAAATTTTTTATCATGTGCTTATATGCAGTAAAAAAAAAAAATATATGCTCAAAGCTTGTTCTCTACTTGCATGGCGAACTTGAAATAGATACAAATTTGTGCAGGTTTCTTATTAGAGAAAAGCAACTCTACACCCCTTCATGTTAGCGGAGGAACCCTAATTGGTGTTTGGGGGGCCCATGAGGAACCCACTCGTTGGGTCATCCACCATGTAATTTCCCTCTCTCTGATCGCCGCATGCTTGGTAAGAAGTACTTGCAAGATATTTTAACCACGCATTAATTTCGATATTGAATAAGGATGACAGCACATTGGATCTCGCCATTATTGATCTAATGCATTAATATCGATCGATCTGAAATAGTGCTAGATTTATGAGCTTGACCACCTCATTAGCTGGTGGATTCATTGCTTGGATGTTGCTAATCCCATAAGCGTATCCGTTGGGCGAAGCACACCAGCAATAATACGAAATCCACTCTCTCAAAATCATGTTCCGTTGATCCTCGAATGAACCATATATACGATGGATTAACCTCCTTGAGATTCGTGCAACAGCTAGCCAGTAAATGGGTGTCAGGCTGTGCACAGCCGCATCACCTGAAATGAGGAGTTGGGCAGAGTCGGGTCCAAGATTTACCCGATCCGATAAAAGCTGTCGGGGATCCAGAATTCCACGTCTGCAACGCATTTGATACAATGAATAACACACAAATTTTATGAAGAGAGCAATTATAAAGGCTCCCCACACACAGTCAAAAGAGTCCAAACCCGCTCTCGGGCGCAATGCATGGCTTTGATTGAAATATGGAACAGAAGAATAGCTCCCCGCACACGCTACCAGACACTGTATTAAATTACACAGCATACGTAGTTGTAATGCACACACCACCACACTCTCAGAGACTTAGAAAACTCGCCTCTCGCTTTCAAACCCTGCGAACACCATTGCTGAAAGCATCGAATAGTCCCACCCCTTGGCAGCCTCCCAAAGTCAAACCCCAGCTCAGGAACACAGCCATACAAAACATACGCTCCCTGGTTGATGATCATTGTTTAGTTTGATTGCTAGTTGGCAAATGAGCCTTGATTGTGTTGAGAATGAGATCCAATAAATTCTTCTTGTTGCATTTTGCGTGTGCCGTGGTGCTCATCATATCCCAAATTAAAAGAACAGGGCTGCATTATGAGTGATTGGAATGAGCATGAATTGTTGCATCGTTTCCTGTGACACTTGGCGTTGATGGCGAAAATAAAACAGCATGCTTATGAAGTTGTCTGTGATTCAAAATGTTACGGAATGATCAACATATAGAAGCCAACTTGCACCACAACGAGTACATAAGGAACTGAAGTAACAGGGAGGAGATACAAGGGAAACCAGTCGAATTTACTTCCATCGACATCTAATTCTTCATAAAGGCGGCATTATGACTTTAGATATCGGATTATCCTTTAGAACAAGAAAAGACAAGAAGCTGTAGTAGACGCTAAGGGGGAAAAAATTAATTGCCTGACTATCCCGTGTATGCCATCGATCGCCAATGAGTTCATCATCTAAAACCCATGTTTTTTGACCTACTTCTGTGGTTGAGACCCGAAGAAAGTTTCCGAAATGGCTCGTGGAATGCCGTGAGCAAGAACAAGAGCCGGTAGAGTATCGCAAGGGGAAGTCTCCTGCAAGATACAGCAGCACCCGCCGCCTCAGCCTTCATGCTGTCGTGGGGCAGCAAAGAACGGAGAGCGAGAGAGGGCCAAAAGAGAAGAAGAAGAGAAAGGAAGATGCGCAAGTAGATGGTGGGTGGTGGTGCTACTCGGAGATAAAAGAAACACCAAGGAGAAGATGATGGGGGTCTTAAAGAAAGAGGATATGAGAGAGGAATAAGAAAAGGGAGGAAGGGTGTTGCCAAGAAGATGACGAGGGTTTTGTTGACTTCCTTTTCCCCTTTCTCCACTTCATGCGGTTTCTTGTCGGCCTCTACTCCCTCCAAGCTGATAAACATCATTATCATTTTACTATCATTACTTACTTCCCTGCATGATAATTATTTCCCCCCGTTTCTTGTAGAATGCATGCATTAATTATTTCCATGTGACAAAATCCACTCATATATATATATATATATATGATACAAAGATCCAATGGATTGTCAAATGGGCGATTGATTTGACCGCTGGCTTTGCTTCCGAAGCACGGGTCTCGAAGGTGGAAGAGCGCGGGTGGAGATTTGGGGAATCCAAACCCGACAACAGCGGTCGGGTTCAAGCCCGGTTTGAAGGGATGTGGGGCCCAAGAATGTTCTCCCACCGCCACTGCCCCGTTCGCTTGCATCCGTCAGCGTCGTCCTCAAGAAGCTGATCCGAGAGTTCTTCCCTATTGCTTACGCTCTTATAAGTGAGCTCTATCTCTCAGGGAAATTATGAGAGAGAGAGAGACTGTGTGTTTTGGTGAAAGAATCATTAATTCCAGCATTTGTTTTCATGTTCTTCTCTACAGTGGAAGCTGCACAAACAAAAAAGAAATGAGAACAGTAACATCTCAGATTAATATTTCTGAGCAGCTCCTCTGTGGAAGATCAAGAACAAATCTTTGGCTGCAACATATCCCTCTATAATGGAGAGATAAACACAAGTATCTGCAGAAAAAGACATGCCTATGTTGTTCCAATTGGCCACTTGCTGTCCAGCTTTCATCACATTATTTCTCCTTCGACTGCACTCCCTTTCCAGCTCTATAGTTGCATAGTCTAATATCTCTTTGCACTAATTATCCAGAGATGACAAAAGATGTCAATTAATTAATGATTCCTTTCAAGAACCATGTTGTTCTTGATTTTTCTTTTCATGATATATAACATAGGAAGCATTGAGGGGACTAAAGAGAGAGTCTCATGTTACTAAGTATCGAAAGCATGGCATATTTTGATTGATCCACAAATTAATAGGCTTAATCTGTGGAGTTGTATCGGTGTCCAATCTAATGTATATTAATTCTAATTAGTTTAACTCAAACCCAATCCGATGATAAAAGAATAACAATGGTAAATTACTTTTATCTTTAAAACAAGAGGCGAAGTAACAACAATTAAGAATAGTCAGAAAAAAGAAAAAAAGAAAAGAATTTAATACATCAGTTGCCCCAAAGTTCTGTTCTAAAGGATCACTTCGCATGTGGGAAGATGACCAAATGAACAACATTTCACATGGCTAGATGGCTTGACAATAGAAAGCTACTTCACATGGATCATTCATGTCCTCAGTCCAAAGACTGGCTAAAATCTTCCATTCTTTCTTGTTTCACATGCTCTTGCTTCCAAATATACACCACCTATTGTTCCCATTTTGGAACCATGGTGTGTGTCCTTAATGGCTACTCAAATTCAAGGTGGCACTATGATGACAAGCAATTCAATGTGTTGCATAAGCTTTGATTATTCACCAAATAAAAAAAAAAAAAAGGTCACCATAGCACATCTCAACTTTCTCTCAACAGTAAGATTGACACTAATAACATTTTGTGCCATAACATCCTCTGACTGCAAGGCAGACAAACTTTAAAAGGCATGGAACTTGTTCAGCATGCCATCATCATCATCATCATCATCATCATCTCTTATTTCAGGCAAAGTTTAAAGCATATTATCTCATAGAATGAAGTAAAACATCCCAATGTCCTCCATATCACTAAATGAAAGAACTATATCGACAGATAGTAGCTATAGCACAACACATGTAGCAAATTCCATTCAAACATCGCATCTACTCCACCATGAAGAATGACCAGAATTGAACCAAAAGAAAGCCAAGGCAGTGAATGTGCTGCATTCTGTGCTTTGAAGGATTCTCCAGAGAGCAGAGCCCCTCACATAATAAGCATCAGAACTCCAGAGAGAACCAGAACCAAGTAGTTGAAGAGGCAGATGCTGGTTCCGAATGAAGAACCATTAGTGGTTGACGACTCGGAAGATTTGGGAGCAGAAGCGATTCCGCTTTGGGTTGGAGACAGATCTGATGGTTTCTTGGTTTCTGGAGCCGGTGCCGGAGCTGGTGCTAGAGGCGGATCAGTGCTGAAGATTGCTAAAGGAAGCAAAACCTTATCGATCTGATAAAGTGCCACTGGAGCTGTTGACCAGACGCTGCTAGATATCTTCGAGGTTGCCCAGTTTGAAACAACACGAATGAGCCCAGACGTGTCGGTGACATTCAATGCATACTGCCCGCCAGCGAATGTACTGACCGGGTTCGAATTGCTCAGGTTCTTGAATTGAGACAGTGAGTAGAACTTAGGGAAGGCATGGTAGAGCATCAGGGTCCTCAGTTGGTTTTGGGTAAGATTGCCGAGGTCAGACTTCTCGAGGGCTGCGAAAGCTGAATCTTTTGGCACAAAGATGGTGATACCTTGTTTGCTGCTGTTAACCTGGTTCTGAAATGTATCGATGACTTTGGTTTGCAGTAGGTAGTTGAGGAAAGTGCTAAAAGGGCCAGCAACTGAAAGTAGGTCAGTGAGGTTCACAAGATGTGGTGCAGGAGCAGGAGCAGGCGCAGGTGCCGGAGATGGAGGTAGAAATGGGGCTGGAGGAGATTGTGCAGTCGTAGAAGAAGAGATCAACAGAGCTAGTAGAGTGCTTGCACAAAATATTGCTGTAAGCCCCATTTATCCAAATCCTCTCCTCTTCCTGTAGTATCACTTTGCAAGTCCCTGCAAGAAATCTGATCAGAATCAACAAACATATGCATACAAAACCCATTTTGATTGTTTGATACGAAATCACTGAATAATATCTCTTATGAAAATAAAGTTGTCATTTGGATTTCTTGTCTGAAATATTAACCAAGCAGAAAGAATTTTGTTCCATGCAATAGAGAATCATCAAATAACCATCAGACAAGAAGGCTTCACTGCTAGAGCTGTCTCTGCAGTGGAAAATTGTTAAGCTCGAGGAACACATGGAAGATTGAACCTTTCGGAATTTAGATCCAGAAAAATAGTCATCGAATTGGGAAATCAACGGCAGGGAATGAACCACAATTTTTGTAGATCATTCACATCCCAAGGGGGGAGCATATCAAGATGACATATGGAGTCAGAGAAGAAAAATAAACCCACAAGGTGAACGAATGTGATGCATGTTGATGTCTTAATATGAATGGACTGCTTCATCAAATTGAATGAGAAAGCACAAACATGCATCTGTCTGTTTCCTAAACCCCAAGTACACGAAAGCAACATCAATCTCTTCTACTGTGTTCAATCTTTAACGAAACAATAATAATAATAATAATGTTAGGAGAAGCAAAAAGACTAGTAGGTACAAAGATCTATAGCCATTTAACGAGAAATCATATCAGAAGGAAATCATGGACAATTAGACACAAAGATCTAGAGGTGATTTACCAAAGAAAGAAACAGGATCTAAAACCATAATCTTCATACGAAACTATTACATCATTACCAATCCCATGGTAGGAAAACCAGGAAAATGAGGGACAACATTGATCCCAAACAAGATCTAAAAGGCTCCAACCCTAGATTTACTTCATCCAAAAAAAATAAAAGAGGGGACAAATCCGTTGACCAAAAGAGTTTTGACAATAAAACATATTGCAAGTGAGAATCAAGAAATTCTAGTAACCTGAAGCAAGGGAATCCCTGCGGAAGATCTAACACAACAGAAGGCAGGAAGAATCTCAAAGAACACACTGCAAGTGGAGATCACCTTTGCCAAAGGATAATGCCACATATATTTACAACAGGCACATATAAAACCATAACGAGGAAACTAAATGCAGCGAGGAGGATGGTTTGAAGAACTGACCAAACCAGAGGAACTGCAAGGTGACCAGGAGAAGCACCAGCTCAATGGAGGTGGGGCTGTGAGGGCAGTCTAATATAAAGTGGAGTGGAGTGAAACCAAGGGTGGCAGGTGGTGAGGTGAGTAGGTAACTGTACCAGAAGGGGCCTAAGGTGGAGGCGATATGAAAGACCAACAGGAGAGAGAGAGAGAGAGATGCTACACCTTAGAAACTTGACAACCCATGTCAGGTAGGATTTCCAGACTGACCTTCCAACTAATACCCCTTTTCCTCTTCCTCAAACAATGTCCACCTTGCACTCTACCCCAAGTCCTGACACCAAATTTATCATGAGATGCATCGTAGTTCTCACTGCTACTTCTTGGAAGTTTGTCATATCGTGAGAGAACATTTGGTCTCATGGACGGTGGGATGGGTATAACGATGATCATAAACTTTTTTATATGTGATTTTGAATTAGAAATACTTTCGAATGGTAAATTAAATGTGGAAGCGGCTATGGATCTTGCAGCTGATCATGTGGTATCACGTCCGTGGACCAAATAAGTACGTACACCTTGAGAGGTATTCCCGACGGATGCCTTTGACCTAAACGATCGTAATCGGCATTGGCATTACTTTTACTCTGCGGCAAGGATCGACAGGTTTGGCAGGCGCAGCAGATTTTGTCCTTGGCATCACGATAAGTCTTCCGTTTTTAATTGTGTTCCACGGTCAGGGTCGTGCGGAAGATGTCACCATCGGGTCGGTCCCCTCGCGTAAACGTGTTCCAGCGAGGCACGTTAGGCGAGAGCGTTGGACTACTATTTGTCGGTCGGGAGAACATCTCGGCTTGCGCGGCATTCGCCGCGATAATCTCGCGAGATTTTTCTCAGGTTCGGATCTGAAGCTGAGACCCGGATCCGGATCCGATTACATTTCCAGAGATTTGACGTGGATTTAAAACACGTTAATGTTTTTTGTTTTTTTGTTTTGTTGCATGTAAAATTACAACTTCGAGTGACATTTCACGTCTAATCATCTCATACGTTGATTCTTCAAGCCTCACTTACTCGTGTTCTGTTCCTGAATAGATCATTTGCCTTGCAACTGCACTCATTAATTAAGGAAGATGATCATCCAATTTCCACACCAAACATCTATTCATACCGTGTTTCATCATCATTACAAAATGTGTTCAATGATCGAAGAGGATTTGTCATTATGAAACCAACCCTTCTTATAATATGATCTCATATGTTATATGATACCAATGCAAAGCCTAAAATGGCCAGCAAAGCACCTACCATGACTAATTAAATGTCGCGCATGTGAGCCGGCTACTCACTACCTAATCTGTGGCCTTCCGATTTCATCTCCACATATCTGCTGGTTATTATGGCGAATACTACCTGTGCTTTGGTTAATGCCATTTGATATATGTTTCTTAGTGTAACGCATCCACATCAACAAATCAACGCAGTTTCCTCGTCCGAGACAACAATGGGAGCAAACCGCGCATGTTGACATCTTCATCATCAAGAATTGAATTACCATGTATCGGAAATTAAGCTTGTTCTTGATGAGCAAGTGACCGACTCTAAAGATCGATGGACGATGGACAGGGGGACCTTTGATTGGCATAAGCCACCAAATAAGCCGTCGAAACCTTTTCCTACTCCCCACAAACTTAAGTTTGAGACTTGTTTGGTAAAACCGAGTGAAACAATGATCATGGACGTGTTTCCTGCTATCATTAGTCATCGTCCCACATAGATAAAGAAGCTATGTACCAACCTCACCGAGCTTGTTTTGCTGCATTCATGAACTAGTAACTTGCGTACACCATTGTGTTCTTTTACTATATACGTAGTAAGTGACATGTTACACCATTGTGTTATTTAAGATGAAGACAGAAATGACCATGGTCAGTAGACTAAGCAAGGAATACAGTAGGACTGCTCTTTCCTTCCCTTCAGGAACAGTATTGGGTACAAGCTTGTCAACGATGTGCAGAAGAGTTACCTCCAACTTCTGGTACAGTGAAGAATGTGAGCTACCATCGAATGATGATTCTTCCTCGATATTATAAAGGATTAATGTGTTGTAGAACTTACCTGCGGAAGTTGCATTTGGGCCAATGAGTAGTCGATGATGCTTTTAGCATTCCTGCAACAAGTTCAGAACTCATAAACAGGTTGGATACAGCAATGCTTAAGCAAATGACATTAATCCATCTATCAGTACCTTAGAAGTAATATGCCCGTGTACACTTGAACTGCAGAGATGGTGCAACCAAAGCTCAAGGGTAAGTTGTCCTTCGCAAGATCTGAAAGCCCAGGATTCACTTGCACGTCAAATCTATCAGAATTATGAATCAGTAAGGTTTGTGCCGCAGGACTTAGGTTTTGAGCAAGCATACTTGAGAACCATCTAAAGCCAATGTCAACTCCATAGCCCGCCGTCGGCTTCATCACCAACATGATGCTGTTCCGCACCATGAAAGAGTGCAGCATTTGAAGAGCTTTCTACAGTGATCCAACAGGTTTTCCTCATGAAATATAACATATCATGGTAACGCTGAGTTCGGTCAAGTTTCTACCTCACATAGCGCCAAAGGATGGAGAGGAAGACTACCGAAACAATATCGACATTCATCACCGATCAGTTCCGTGAATTTCTTGGAGCTTCTGTTCGTAATAGCTGAATGTAGTCTTATGGCTCTTTCGATGTTCCGGGGATCGTACCCTCCCACGTCTGATGACGACTTGGCTGCACTTGCAGGCAGTAATGGAGACTCACTGGGCTTCCTGCTGGACATGTTCCTCTTCAGCAAAGAGGGTAAGAAGCTTTTAGCATGTGAAGTTAAACATAGCTCGGCAGTGCTTAAGCTTGGGTGGGCGAGCATTGTTTCTGATATTGGGGATGAAGTGGCTCTCTATATGGGAGATGGAAGCTACAATTGAATTAATATCATACTTATCTCTGTTGAGAGAATGAAATCGATGGTGAGAATCCGAAGCCAAGCATAATATTTTATGAAGCAATTCTCCATGCAGTGGTAGCAAGCAAAGGATCGGCTGCCAACTGTGTGAACAACCCTTGTAGAGCAATTTTGGGTGTGCGATTTCACTACAAAATACTCATATTTCGGGTGATTTTTCAAGAAAATAATTATATTTTAGGCCAGTACCCTTTTTTTTTAATTTTTTTTTCCAAAAAATACCCAAAATATTCTTTAAAAAAAATTCTCAACAAAAATTTTCGTCTGTTTTTTTTACCAATATTAAACTATTATAGTATTTGAGGTACTGAAAATACTATAAATATTATTTAAAAATATAAGTGATCATATTGTGTCTCCTTAGTTGTTATAATTTTGTAGATGATTAAGATATCATATTTTTAGACTTGTAGTTGGTTTGACAAAGGTTGGGAATTCATTTGAATCACTTATAATATTTTTAATAAGTTTTATAGTATTTTTATTATGATTGTCAAAACATTGTAATAAGTTTTTTTTTTATTTCTGTTTGGGGGAAATTATTCCTAAACTATTACAAATACCTATTTGAATCATAATATGATATATGAAATAATTTTTTAATATATTTTAATTTTATTTAATTTATTTATAATGTTTTTAAGTAGATATTATAGGATCTTTGTTGTGGTGGACAAAAATATTATCACAGGTGAAAACAATTTTAATGGATAATTTAAATATTTTTTAAATTATAGGAACTATTTGAAAAAAAAAGATGAGGTACCTAAAATCACTCATATATATATATATATATATATATATATATATATATATATATATTGTGCAAATCGAAAATTAATTAATAAACCAAATATTACATACCGTATGGATTTGAGCTCGTACTAAATGGGGAGTCCACGTCACCCCTGACATTTTCCACTGGTGATTCGGTGCTGCTATAAGGGAAGCTGTGTGTCATTTCACTGCGGCAATTGACTCTCGTGTCCTTCGCCACTTCCCACACAATAAGTGCCTCTTCCGATAACATGCGATGAATCCCGTGGGTGAATGGCTTCCGCGAGCTTCTTTGCGTCAGCGAGATTGCCCACGGCATCGCTTCCTTCTCCGAAGGAACAGGGGAGAGGGCGAGCTGCAGTGTATGTGGCTGCTGTGCCTCTGAGGGCCGCCAAAGGCCCTGCCCAGATGCTCATGTCTGCGGCGTACTCGCTGGGGGTTTGGGACCTGCAGCACTTCATGGTCGTCGTCAGACCAGAGCCGTCTCGGTCGCAGGTCTCTCCCTTTTGCTCTGATTCATGATTCCATCTCTTATTCATTCGATACCATGCTCATCTTTCGGAATAAACTCTTTGTTCCCGTTACTTCTCTGATTTGATTCTGCTGGTCTTCCCTAATTTTACTTCGATAGCTTGTTGCTTCTTGGTGCTTTTGCTCTGCCTTGTAATTGCTTGAGGGTTGTCGTCAATGACAAGTATTATGTAAGGCTGAGACCTATTGGATATTGGCATAATCTTGCCTCTAGGCTATGGCAGTTGGAGAAATATGTCTTCGGACAATGAACAGATGCCTATGTCAGAGTCAATATTCGTTACAAACTCATAGGAACAGAGCCCAATAAACTCCGCGATCATGTGTGGGTTATTTGCTGGATTAGTAAGTTCTTGACAGTAAATCAAACACATCGATGGCAATTCTTGGACAGGAACACTCTTGAAATCAAAAGAAAAAAAAAAAGATGGGAAACATCAATTTGTTATTTTGTTTAGAAAACTAGTCAAGTAACCACATGTCTGTTTTGTTAATTTTGGAGTTCTTCATTGCTTTTAAATATATAGCATCAGGTATTGGATATGAATAGAGCTCAATGATAGCTGCATGTGGAAAATTTCCTATAACAATTGCAGAATGTCGAAAATTAATGTAGAACCTAATCCTATTTGGTATAACTTGGTAGCACAAACTATCACTATAACAAATACCATGCTCATATGTATCATATAGGAACATAGTAACATTTCATATAATATTTCTATATATATATATATATATATATATATATATATATATTATAACTTAATGAATTAACCAAATGCTTACAATATATATCTTAATTTGTTTCAAGTACAATATGTTTTAAGTATTATAAGCAATAAAACCCCAACCTATAAGCCTAAAGCCACTTTGAATAAAGTGGGAGCTAGGAGGTCAATAAGCACAAATGTCAACATTTTAATTTATTAACACATTCCTGATACTGGCCTCTACTCATATTCTCATGGTAAACTAGATGTTGGATGAAACATGTATTAGATCAGAAGTCCCATTTGAGTGACGAGCTAGAATTAGGACTTGCTAAGTTCAAGCAATTTATAGACCTGTACCAACCTTTAGTGATCAATATCCACCGACACCAAATTTCCATATTGATCTGTGTTGGCTACTACACCAAGATCCACTTTAATACAAGGAATACCATCAGCAATATGTAGTCCAGCTCCTGATATTTCATTAAACTGGTATGTATTGCCCATATCAACTCGTACCGATCATTATCATGATGGTAGGTTTTTCGAGAGGCATCCGCTCTTCAACTTAGAAGAGGAGATTATGTGCAATTCACATTAATGAAGCCATAAAAAACTTACAACAGCAAATTACCTCTTAATATAAATTTATAAATGGTTGGTGGTTGAAGCACTATTATTAATGTTTTTTTTTGGATTTTTCTAGCCATATATTGATTATTATGGTTATGTATGCCATTTTATCATTGCCTTGTTGGATTATGTAGCCTTATCTAGTTAAGTAAGATATATTATAAATATGATTAAAATCTGATTACGGTTATCGGTCAATAGAAAAAAAGTCAAATTATGGTATAATTCCTTAGGAGATGACCTTGATGGAGGAGCTCTTTTAATTACTTATCATAGATCCTCTACTCTTACCTATAAATAGACAGGATCTCCTAGGGACTCGATGTGGGTACATAGATACATGACATTATTTAGATATTCTCTCATCTCTTCTTAGTCACATAAACCAGTTATTGAGAGATTATAGATTTCCTCTCATCTCTCCTTTGTCCATAATCCATCGCTTATAGCAGTCCTATAAAGAATAAGAAGAGATGAGACATTGAAATGAGCTTTTTCTGTAAATCGACATCACTGTAGTTTTTTGGATCCGACGACGGTGCACCTACAGATCAGATAAAGGCTTTCTGAGCAACATCGAAAAGGTACACATCGTAAATCTAATATATAGTTATTTGATTTCAATTTTTGATATTAAAGTTTTTCGTATAACAATAATATAATCATGGTTTTTATGTTTACATGCCCATGTTGTTTTTATACTTCTTGACAACTAAAATAAGATACTAGGGTAGGACTGAAAATTTCTTTCGAAACTTCTCTTCATTTAGGAGGTTGCAAAAGCTTTCTATACTTCCTAATGTGGGCCATGAAAATAACAAATTGCCTGGCACACTAAGTGTAGAGTTATATTTATGGAGTTTTAGACACATGTATCCTCTAACAAAGGATATGCATATTTCATTTGTCTTGCAGGTGGTCGTCTTTGATTTTCAGCCTCAAGATCCTGAGAACTTCTATGCGTTACTTTCTGTCATATCTCAAAGACAGATACCTGGTAGGTCTATCCCTTGTTATGTTATGGACGTAACATCCTTTCTTGCATGGATTCATTCTTTTCCATTCAAGATTGTAATAATCCAATAACTGTTTTTTGTAAAGTCATTGTAGTGCCTACTTGTTATCATTAGATTTCTATTTTGGCATTTGTGTGTGTATGCAAAGCAAGTGGCTTCCAGAAAATCTAGCTTTACCTTGCTATTATTGTCCATTTCTCTTATTTTTGTGGACTGCAGAAATTGATGCCACAATTAAGCAGCCATAGCATCAAATATAGGTGTCATAAATTTGCTACTTGGGAGTTGAGTTTCTCTCGACTCTTCAAGTTTCTAGAGTTGCTTCATTGTGCTCATTTTATGAGTGGTTGATTTCTCCTGACCATCCATAAAACTGATTTTACAAAAATAAAATGTTCTTGGTTCTCAACAATATGCCTTTCCCTTTTGTCCTCTTCTTTAGGAGTTGTTCTAAAAAGAAAGCTGCAGAGGATACCTAAAAGTCGGTGCTGGTTTATTGGATTTTCTGATGATGATGGTGTTGAGGTGGCCAACAAATTCAGTGAAGACTGGTCGACTCATCTGACTGTTGGAAAACATGACTGCCGCCATTTCACAAATGGTAACATATTACTTTCCTTTAATTACTAACTCCAAAATGCACATAAGTTCCACATTAAAAAGGATGCAACATATAGGCTTACAGATGAATCCTTCAATACTTCAGTCATGGTGATTAGTTCTAGATTTCTCTTTGAAAACTAGGAAAAGTTCTCCAATATTCCAAAGAAACTGCAACCATTTGTAAATTAAATATTAAATCAATTCTATTTTTTAAGGTTTAGTTGGAACATGCACAATTACTACTAGAGTTATTGACAGGTTCATCATATTTCTAATTGGTGTATATTTAAGTGTAGACTTTATTCCTTGGTTTGAATAAATGGTATTTCATGTGGAGCACATGCTATTTATGACTTATTTAGACCATATTTTAAACAAAAATTTCTCTTTGGCAATTTTAAGGATTGGTGGAGTGCTTAACCGGACAGCAACATGTATTGAGCTATCTACAAGCGACATCCAGTGGCTAAACTTCTGGATGCTGGAACAAATTTCTCTCTCCCTGTAAAAATACACAGGAAAAAGGCGTATTTGAGCTAATTGTTCTTTTATATATCAAATATATAATCTACGGTGACAGTACACAGTACTACATATGACAAGGCTATATGGTGGTGCTCCGCTTCCTGTGTACGCTTTTTGTGCTGAATCTTATTCCTCGTACAATTTGTGGGATTGAAGGATAACATTTGTCTCACGAATCCTCATGTTCTCTTGCCTGCTGAAGATGGAGACTTTTCTGAGAAGTTCTTATCCATAATTCTGTTTGATTTCCAATTTCAATGGCGAGTATCTGTTCCACCAAGTCATCTGCATGTACAAGGAATCTCCTGCCTTTGGTCTTCAACTACGAGAGGGACCTCCCTCTCCTTTAGAAACTGTTGTGTACATGTTATGGCTATAAAATCAAGCATGCAGTTCTCCAGTAAAGAGGTCAGGCACACAGTAAAATGTGCAGTCCTTCACTTTGTAATGGGGCGTCTCTTCTTTGACAATGAATCTCTAAAGGTCTGTCATTAAACTTATATGTATTTGCCACTCGCATAGACTTCTTATGCAACTTGATCTTGTCATCAGTCTTATCATCGATGAATTCTCCATGCATTTGAATTGTTTCTTCCCGCAATGGTTTCTAGAAACAGAATAGATGATATCTTTTTTCGTTTTAGTGGTGCCATTTTCATAGTTTGGTAGTGTAAATAGTATTTATTTGTGCTGGCTTGATAAGACTGAACTTTAGCAGATGTGAGAGTTTCACAAAGTGGAATCTCCCTTAAAGATTTTACCCCTAAGCAGGAAGATTAAGAAATATATAAATTTCATATCTACATGTGAAAAGACTTGTAAAATTTATCCATCCTCTCTTGTACAAGGAAAATAATAGATAAAAGAATTTAGATGAACCCCAGTTCAAAATTATTTTTAGGGAGTACACAATGGAGTTTATACTTCAAAATATACCTAATTTCCATCACAAAACATTCACGAAGCAAAAAACACTTGAGCCAATCTTACCTCAATCATTTATGTTAGTGAGATCACATTAGATGTCTATTTCCTCTTTTCTTAACCATTATTAAAACACGATCTCGTTACCGACTGACCAAACACCGGTGCTGAGTCCGTCTTGACAAAGGTAAAATATGTTTATATTGAAAATTTTAGTATGAAAAGAAAGATATTGTATATTTATATAAATTATTTAAAAAAAAATTCTGAACTTAAATTACAGATTAATTAAGGATTAGAACATATAGGAAATAAAATATTATTATTTCATATTTACCTATATCATGATTTTCTATCATGCCTCCGTTTGCATCAAAGATGTTAATCTTGGACCAATGTAATTAAAATAATCTGATGACGGGAGATTTTGTGAGTGAGTCTACTAGTTGGTTAGAATACGGACGTGAGAAATACGTAATTGACGTAATTTGATATTTACCAAAGTAAAAGTTAATGTCAATGTATTTTATGTGAGTGGAACACTTGGTTGACACGTAAGTATGTGGCACTAATAATATCTAGGAGTAGATTTGAGTAGGATATGAAAAATGTTGACTTTATTATTAAAATAATCATTACAATGAGTTATAATTTAACTTAATTTGAAAATTGAAAAAAAGTAACGAGAAATTAGTCATAGTTGAATGGAGAATGACATGTGACTAAGGCGACTATGCCACACATCGATTAGAGTAGCAACTGAAACAAGAGTGATTAGTTGGGTGTTTTGTGACTACTCGTAGATGTTATATTTATTCTGGCCTTGGACCAAGAATGCCTTCGTGTTAAGATTCTTTACAAGAAGCGAGTCAGGAAATAACTTAATAGAGATATTATTTTAAAATTGAGAGACGAAAATAAAGTTTTTTTTATATGATGTGCACATAAAATATCATAGAGTATAATAGTATTTATGTGTGAATTCAGTTTGAGTGATAGGGATTTCATTATCATCTCTGGTGATAATGTCTTCATTGCCTCCATAGTTGCCTCCATACTTCATGATCAATTAGCTTATCATATAATTTTTTAAATGACATTAGTGAGTCATGTATCCGAATTATTGCTATCAGTTCCTTATATTCGTCTCTTAGACTATCAAGAATATGAATAATGATTTTTTCATCACTCAGGGGATAACCTATTAAAGCCAAATCATTTATAATAACTTTTAAATTTTACATATAATTAACAATAGTATTTTTCGCTTATGTTATTTTCATTAGAGTAGATAAAAAACTTAGCATGTAAGTGTGAGAGCGATTGGTGAGGGAAAATAACGTTCGACGCGTTGGGAGATTATTATGGAGGAGTCGTGCATCTTCATCTTCGATACAATATTAGAATCCGAAAGCAAGAAGAATTATAAAACAACAATAGGATACGTAAGGTAGAACAATAGTAGTCACCAATTAGACAGAGAAAGAGAGAGCAAGAAAGATGGAACCTTATTTAAAGCAAGAATACCATGAAAAATTTGTTGTGAAAAGGGTAATTTCATTTATTAAGGTAATGCATATTTATGTAAGTTGTGAGGGAGAAATTTTCTTCAATCATGTGCTTGAATAATATATTCAAATTATGTACTTAGATTTATGATTGATTCTCAAACCGATCGATGATTAAAATATAAAAATAAAAAATAAAAAATTATCATTTTATATTTATCTATATTGTGATCTTTTCACATACACGACATTAGCTCTCGTTTCATTCTCTACCTCAAATTCTCAACTAATTCAGTCTCCGACCATAGCATTAACCTAAAGTTCCAAACTTGGGGGGCACTATTATTAGATCATCTAAAAATTAAATTGCACTGATTAACTTTTACAAGTAAAATGGACGAAAATTTTCATGAAGGTGGTGTTTCTCCGGCAGCATTCTTCGCTGTTTGTTCCTTCCTTTGCTTTGAATAAAGCAGGAAATATATTCTCTGGAGCTATCTATGTAAACAATCTTATCTCTTTCGTAGCTTTGAATAAAATTACGAGTAACTTTCAAATTAAAAGCTACATTATCACAAATGGGATAGTTTGGGTCTTCCACTGCCTGCATTATCACAATTAAAGGCTATGCACATCCCCACCAGTCATGAGATTGCCCACTACCATCACACTTCGTACCATGATAGATCGAGACATCTTTTGACGCATTGATCAACCCTGTTTATTCCACATACATCAAAAGAAAAATGCTCCCATATTGTTCCTATCATCATCACCATCATCATCATACCTTTTTACTCGAGTCGAGAGTTCTGAAGGAGAAATAAAAGGATTTCCAAACAATTGGTAATCCTTTATTTCCTCGATCTGAGGCAGGTTTTTTCTTGAGGTGGAAGTGAGCATTTCTTGAAACGGATCAACTCCGGATTTCTCTAGACCAAACAGAGTAACCACGCTGTTCTTGTGAGAACAGATCTTAGAGATGATCAGACCTTTGACTTCCCAAAACACTGCTACGATTTGACTTTTCCTTGTATGTTAACAAAGAAAGAAACACCCAAAGAAAAGAACACAAGACAAGAAACCAAGTGAAAGATGTTTTCTTTTTGTCTCAGGGCAAAATCTTGTTTTGGGCCACGAAGAAACGAAGAAGCCATTCGAAATCCTGTTCTTGTTTCCTTACGTCACAAAATTTTCTAACACATCACATCATATCATTCTTAGATGATATATAATGGCTAGAGATAGATGGCGAAACGCATGGCCTCGCCGACCATCAAGTCACCCATCTCCGCTGCATGGAGGCGCCCCCCGGCGTCCATGTCCTCGGCCTGGCACACAAGGCAAGACACCGCGGCCAGCGGCGCGCGGGCGATGGCCAGCAGCATCGTCAGGCCTCCCCACGGGCGTCGCGCGGCGCCTGCATCCTCCGGGGTACTGGTGCGTGCCAGTGCCACCTCGTCGAACACCCGTGCGCTGCGGCGCTTCTTGGGCCACCGCAGCCTCCTCCGCATGGCCGACAGGAGTTGCAGCATGGCCTCCTGCATCGGGAGTCGGATGGAATGATGATGTTGCAGAGGTTAATCGGAGCAGCAGTGCGTGAATGGTTTGGCTGCTACCGGGCTTTAATTATAAGGGTGGTGGTGGGGGGGGCGGGGATGGGAAGGCCATGACCGCTCTCCTTTTTCGTTCCTTCTTTTTGCTTGTGGGTGTCTAGTGCCAGGAATAAAAATGCTTGTTTGGCTAAAAGTAAGCAGCACATGATCGAGTAAGTCCGCTCGAGAGTGTAATCGGAAGCTTTGGAGATGATCATGGCCTTGGCATGTGCTTATGTTCCAGGTGAGGCCAATAGAACTGCTGCTGTGTGTCGTCGTTTTCCAGCTTATGGAGTGCGGAGTACGATGGAGTGACTTTTCAAGTATATCGAGACTGGGTTCTGGTTTTGGTTTTCCTTAGCCCATGTATTTAGTGGGAATGTTGGTTCTGGTTTTGTCTTGGATAAGTTGGTTTAGTGACTAAAATATGTGCTAATGAGGTCTCATCTTAGGGTGGAAATCCATCTGTACTCTCGACTCTCCTGTAACTCACTCATAAAGTTCCCGTGAATTGAGTTCCATTGAGATCGTCTGTGGATCGTAGCAGTTGTTCCCAAGAATCTAAAACGTAATGCCACTCCTTTTCATTCCTTTATTGCCACTCATACAAATAAATTTATCCTCCCCGTTGAATCAACTGTATGCTTTTACTGATTTCCCAGACGACCACCACATCACATCTTCTTCGGAAATGCCATGGGGGGGGGGGGGGGGGGGGATTACTTGGCTACACGGTGATGGAGTTCAGAAATGCCAAGGTAGGTGATGGAGACAGTCTACCACCTGAATCACGTCACATGCAAAAAAGTATATGATTCCATGAAAACCATCATTTTGTAGATTTGATATATAAAAAGCGGAATATGCATTTGTGCGGATCTTAAGATCATACAGAATGTAATGATTGATTCTCCTAAGCTACATCTGTCATATATGGAATAGAGTTCCTGATTGAGATCAAGTTACCTTTCCCTGTTAGGCTGGGATCGAATCGGGACTCTTCCGAGAGTATCACTGTTCAAATCTGGATAACCCAATCGGAATGATAACTTCGAATATGTCTCCAGATCTGATCCTAATAGAAAATTATGGATGTTTGCATTAGTATATCGAACAGAAGAATGGTTGTTTAGACTCTTATCACCATCACCGTTGCTGTAGAGATGATGAACAAATAAATGGGATGCAGGGATGTGCATACAAATTCTTTTACCTGACAAAAGAGACTTCGATTTCTTGATCTCAATTTATCTTGCTGATTCATCTTGCCACAATTACGATTGGACTTCCTCCTGCCTGAATTCAAGTCTACCCCACAGAATCAGTGGTGGGCAAAGTCTTTTGGATGGAAATGGACTAATTTGGGTGATGCCATAGTCTTAGAATTCGACAACTTGACACGGTTCTGTAGCACTTTCTGGCTTCGTCTTGCCAACCACTTGGGAAAGATCACAAGAATAATACCATGCTTTAATGGTCTCTTCAGGTAGCTGCTGATTGCATGATCTGAGAGACCAAGCAGATTGCTGGAACTTCTTTTTCACCCTTGAAAAGAAAACATAGAGTTGCTTCATATGATCTGTTTCAGAGAACGCAAGTCCCATGCCATGGCATTTCTTTCCATCTCAACTCTGCATCGAACTTGCACTTGGGCTTGAGGTAAAAAGTGTTACGCTGTTGATTTCCGTGCATGTAAAAGATATCATGGCCGAAGGGAGTTTACAGTGACCACAAAGTGAAACAGCCTAGGCAGCGATTGTGGGCTGCATCATCTTGTGTGGTTTTGAATGCTCACCACCTCAAGCCTAGGAAGCGAAGGTTCTTTGTTGTGGAAAGGCAACCTTTGATTAATATTAGCAGGTCCGGAAGAGAGAGGTAACGTGTCTGGTCTGCAATAAAGGCAATGATTACAAGGTGGGATTCTATGCTCTGCAGCTAATCACTTTGATCGTTGGATGAGGTAGAAGAACAACCTTGGACCCTTTTTGTGGATAAACATTGAAGCCAACAAAGAACAGATGGTACGGCAAGTTGCCATGGGCAGTAGATTCATTGTCATGTAGATCTGCTTGTTTTGATGATGTCGTCATGGACTCGGATGGATTAAACTTGCTATTGTGGACTTCAATGGCTCATTAGTCACCAGCAATCACATCGGACTAAATTAGAACTTGTGAGATCTTCTAAGGGAAGGATTGATCCTCTTTGTGTCAGAAAACCGAAAAAATGCTGCTTAAATCGGATAAGATCTAAATCATAACATGTTGGTGTGTAATCTACAAAATGATCAGTATAGAGAGAGGAAAGGAAGCAGCACAGCGATACTAAGAAACATAGAGGTGGAGCCAGTCATAATAAACAGTCCTTTTTCCTCTACGATCGTCTCTCCAACTTGTTCTTCTGTTGCGGAAATCCTTTCAGTTCAAGAAGATGAGGCCTGTCAATCGTAAGCAGTGTAATGACCTTGGAATTTGCTCTCTCTCTCTCACTCTCTCTATTGATCTATCTATCTGTGTGCGTGTGTGTATGTGTGTTAACTTGGAAGGGGTAGAAGAGCAAAGACACTGCTTGATTCAGAAGCAAAGGGTGACAGAATCTGAAAACAAACAGCAAAGGGTTTCACAGTGCAACCTTCGCTTTCAAGAACATGAAGCTCCGATGCTTAGGAGATACACGGAACTAAATATCTGGCACAATTACTGGTGTAAGGATGAGGCCATGGACATGGCAGAGTCGAAGCCACGCCATGGAGATTTGACTTGGACCATAAGTATAGTTCGTCCACTCAATGGGCTGTGATGTTTTGGGTGACACTACCTGACTTCATGCCTCCCTCCCTCCCTCCCTCCCTGCAGTGATTAGGCATCTCTTGTTGTTCTTAGACATACTTAATCGATCTGCTCTTTAAACAAAAAGTAGCAGATCTGTAAAAGGTATGTTAAAATAAGAGACCTTTGATCTTAAAATAGGACTCGTTCTCTTGAATCCATTTGTGTGTTGTTATACATGTTTATGTCGTCACCCTTCCGTCACTCTTGAGTCATCCATTCTAGGCGTCTTGAGTCAGCAACTCGTCGCCATCACGCAATGACAGCTTCTCATCTTCCCACTATATCCCAAGTCAGCAACTCCAACTGTATCTTCCCATCTTCGCCTTAACTCAAACCCCATCTTTAATGGAGTTGTAAATCTTTGGCCAACCACGTTGATAGGTGCACATTAACCTATTTTTGTAGACAGATGTGGGAGAGAGCTGACCTGTAGATAGACCTGGGGAAATGGCTATAGTACCACGTCCCTGAAGGGCGAAGACAAAACAAAAGCAGAGCTTCCATTGGTCAAAACTTCGCACGTTGTTTTGATTTGGGAAGCTTCGTCTTGACATCAACAGGAGAAGGCCTCTCCGAACTCACCAAAACTCTTCCATTAACAGCATCATCGCTACGTCGATGTGGGTGTCATCAATTTCTTTCGAGAGATTAGCAGATGCTTTCATGTGCAACACTGGTTTCCCCACCCAAACATACACCCAATATATATATATATATATATATATATATATATATATATATATATATATATATATATATGATTGTGCGAACTCTGCCTTCTCTGTTCGCTATTCGATTTCATATATTTTGCAAGAAAAAGTGTTGTCGTATTGTGGATGCCTCCACATGATCAAATACAGGCGGGGAAGCTGAAATCAGCGGTGCATCAGCATGACGACAACTCATGGAGGTGACAGCTTCCATGACCTGCAACCGAAAGCAAACGCCGTCTCGTAATGTCCGACGGGGTAGTCACTTTGACCCTCCAACGGAACAGCGCTCGGCCTCCACCTTATAAGTGCCATGGATTCTGGCTCCTCTCTGCCTCTACCTAATAGCACAGGAGTTGGGCAAGTAAAAGAGATCTGAGATCATCTTCTATAGTTCCCAGGCAAATTTGGTGCACAGAGATGGCGGAGACAGTGGTCCCCTGTGTTCTCCAGAAGCCTCGGCATGTCGTCAGAAAGTTTCTGGCCAAGCCGCAACACGAAGGAGACGGCGCCGTCGTCAGGAGAAGCATTGGGAGGTGATCACCAGGATGAGCTCTGAGATCCTTGTTTTGCTTTGGAAAGGTTCCTCTTTCACATTGGCTTCCTTCTTTTTTGTGCTTTCAGGTTTGAGCTGAGGTACTTTGATCCTTTCCTCGTTCTGGATGAATTCTCAGGTGAGTTTTCTGGTTGGGTATGAAGAGATTGTCATTAAGAGGTAGTCATAGCCTGGTGACATGTTTCTTCCTCTCTCATCTGTGTTGCAGTGACTGCTCCTGCAGGATTTCCTGATCATCCTCACAGAGGTATCAAAGGACTCATATAAGCTGCTCGTCTTATGATTTTACATTCTAAATCTGACCCACTGTTTTCCAATTTTTGGTCTGCTGCTTCTTTTGTTCCCAATTTCAGGTTTTGAGACAGTCACCTACATGCTAGAGGTACGATTTAATCTCTCTTTCTTTTGCAGCTTTTCACCACATACAAGTAGAACCCTTCAATTAGCATGTCACCAATAGAACAATTTGTTTGTGGTTCATGCTAACGATCAACTTGGATTCTAGGAGAGAATGAACCAAGTTCTCGTGAACTACAACATTAATAATGTTTCTAAGTATGCCTCTTCTCTGTCACGATAGGAAAATGTACGTTGATTTGAGAGCTCATCTTCCTGGAAATTGCAGGGTGCTGTGACTCACGAAGACTTTGAAGGCCACAAGGGTACAATAAAGGCGGGCGACCTGCAATGGATGACGGCAGGAAGGGGAATTGTGCACTCTGAGATGCCGGCAGGGAAAGGCACATCCAAAGGCCTGCAGCTCTGGGTTAATCTGTCCTCCAAGAACAAAATGTGAGTCTACCCAAAAGCTTTTCCATCACCATCAGCAGATGAACATGGGAATGAAGCTTCTCCTCTCCATGTATCATTCATTCCTTTTCTTTATTTCCGCTAGCACTTTTCTTAGCACACAGGAACTGTGGAATCTGGACCAGCAAGTGAATGGACTAGTAACTTGGAAGTCTCAATCTAATGATTCAGACGTAGGTAAAAGTCACGGTGGTTGAGAGACGATTACTAGTTCAAACCTCCTTTTCATAACTGGTCCGCAGACTCTGTAGCTCATATTGATCTGCATCTACTGTTTCGACCATTCACCTCACATCGGTCGGACTGGAATTTATGATAGATTCCGTGTGGTGACATTTTTTATCTTCCAAGACAGCCAACCACCCTTACGGTTTGTCCTTCGAGCCCTGTTTTGCACACTTGCAGACGAGCCATCAATGCTGTTTGGACACTATTGGCATGCAATCCGCATTTGATTCTGCTTATGCCGACCCAAACATGCTCTCTAAATCATGCGAGCTGGACTTTCAACCAACCAGTCTCTTTCGAACTCCTAGTGATAGAGAAAAGCCTTTTGGAATTGCTTCCCTTGTGTTTCTCGACCAGCTTTCTTCATGTTCATTTCTTCCACTGATGAAACAGAGAAAGAAAAGCTTCCCTCACATGTATTTTGCCTGCGATGTCATCCAGGATCGAGCCGAGGTACCAAGAGATGCAGAGCCAGGACATAGCTTGTGCTTCCGGGAACGGCGTCGAGGTTCGAGTCATCGCCGGCGAATCGATGGGAGTCCGATCCCCGGTCTACACTCGCACCCCAACCATGTACTTGGACTTCACGCTGAAGCCCCGGGCGCACCTCCGGCAACCCATCCCATCCGCCTGGAACGCATTCGTGTACGTGCTTGAAGGCGAGGGGGCATTCGGCGGCGACAAGTCCGCCCCGATCGGCCCGCACAATCTTCTCCTGCTGGGGCAGGGTGATGGGGTTGACGTGTGGAACAAGTCGGCGAAGCCCCTCCGGTTCGTGCTCGTCGGCGGGGAGCCGCTGGGCGAGCCGGTAGCCCAACTGGGGCCGTTCGTGATGAACACCGACGAGGAGATCGATCGGACCATCGACGACTTCCAGTACTGCATCAACGGGTTTGAGAAGGCCAAGTACTGGAGGTCCGAGGCGATGGTGGGAATCGAAGGCTGAGCAGACGCCTTTGACGTTTATTTGTTTTGTTCATAGGGGGAGCAGCCACCAAAAACACAAAAAAAAAAAGGATATCCTGTTTGTTTAATATCTCTTGAGATTTAAATAATAATAATAATCTTTTGATTATTTGTTTAAAGTTTAATAAGACACATTCTAAGACGTGAAATCGAGCAATCGGAATTCCAAGTTGAGTAAATGGAATAAATCTGTTAATTACCAATTCCGATTGGACTAAATAATTGTAAATAAAAACATTTATTTTAAAATCATCTGATGTACTAATCTTTTAGTTGTGAGTGCTATAGTTTATCCGTGAGAATAAAATAATAATAAATAACTTATCACTTATTTTGTTTACTATTTTTCTTATTTTTATTGTCACGATAATGCCAAATCCAAGTACTCAGTCAAGCTCTTTCACTTGAAAGTTCTTTTATCAAAGGTCGTACACTTATCATTGAGGTTACTAACATTAACTATTGCAGGAAAATAGTTCTGTTTAAAAAAACATACTTGTTTTGTCAATCTGAGAATAAAATTCATGCCTCTGTTTTCACTGTCACATTTTGATGGTTCGGGAATTCAAGTTTATGTCTAGGAAGAAACCAACTCAAGTTGGTATCAATCACTACAGTCAAACCAAAGAAAAACACCATTTGATTCATCTCTTGACAACTTCATTAATGTCATCCAACAGAAATAGTTTTGCGGATTCGCTATCTGAAAATAATCAAAGTTATGGAGAACAAATCTCCAGCAAAAGAAAATTGGAGGGAAAACTCTCTCTATAAAAGATTTATTCAAATTTGATAATTCTTCATCAAGAGAAGCTTGTAATCTCAAAAAGAAAAATGGTTTCCATTTTCGTCATCATGGAAGGATGATATGTATCCTTAAGCACCACCCGAACCATACTTCTTGCCGAAGACGATGAGCTGCAACTTGTCATAACCAGCCAGCACACCTGCACCCGCAACAGCACGAAGAATGTTAGCACCTGCACCCTTGAATAGTGACTTGGCTCCCTCATTCTTCAAGATCTGGGAGAAAGCGTCCAAGGAGCTCTTGTACTTGACGGCTTCTCCGGATGTCATCATCATTCTTCTCCTAACGGTATCGATAGGATATGATGCAAGTCCAGCACCATTTGTGATCAACCAACCCAAAGCAAAGCTTGCAAAGAAACTATCCTGCAATTCATTATGGCATGTAAATGGGTCAGCAGTCAGCAACAGATCAATTTTTAAACATAGGACAGCAACAAACTTTAGAATTTGGAATTCATGAAATGGCCCAAAACCATGATCAAGCTGGAAAAGGTCACATCATTTAATTAAAACTTTCAAATTCAAATAAAAATTATCCAATCCAGCCAATATAGAGACAAGTTGCAATCATGCCCAATTCCTTCGCTGGATACTGTCACTCGTAATGCTAGAGAACCAAAATGTTAAAAATGCTAAAATTCAATTTGCACCAATGGGACAAAAAAAATATGAAGAGATGATAGAATTTGCAAAAGTTAAAAAATGCAGACCTGGAGATTTCCTGTGAGGAGTACAGGCTTCAAAGAGTCATACATTCCAAAGTAAAGACCACGATACACAATAATCCCAACACATGAAATGTTGAATCCTCTGTAGAGTCCAGCAATACCATCTGATTGCATGGTCTTTCGGTACACATCAATAAGACCATTAAATTGCCTTTCACCTCCCTTCTTTGCTGCTTTTGCATCATTTGCTAAACGTGTACGGGCATAATCTAGAGAATACACAAAAAGCAGAGAGGAAGCACCAGCTGCACCACCTGAAGCAAGATTTCCAGCAAACCATTTCCAGTATCCATCTTTGTCTTTCTTAAAATTGAACATTCTCTTGAAGTAATCCTTAAAGGCAAAGTTCAAAGCCTGCAAGATGAGGTCTCTTGTAAGTATGATTGACACAACAAAAGGCCCAGATTGTATAAAATCAATTATTATATTCAAAGGTAATAAACTTATGAAAATACAAAGCTTTCCATTTTTGTATGACGAAATACTCTGTTTGCTATCTAGATGTTTAGTTCAAAGTGAAGGGGAATGGAGCAAAAACAACTAAATACTAATAAGATTCTTTTGAACAGTATCACTCAAAAAGAAAGAGAAGACATGAAAAATCTGTATTACATCGAGTCAGATTTTTTGTAAGTATGATTGATGCAACAAAAAGCCCATATTGTATAAAATCAATTATTATATTCAAAAGTAATAAACTTATGATCCTCCAAAGTGCCCATTTTTATGTATAACTAAATCCTCTGTTCAATATATAGATGTTTAGTTCAAAGGGAGGAGGAATGGAGCAAAAACAACTAAATTAATAAGATTCTTTTGAACAGTATCATTAAAAAAGAAAGAGAAGACGTGGAAAATCAATATTACATCAAGTCAGATTTTTGCAAGTATGATTGACACAACAAAAAGCCCAGGTTGTACAAAATCAATTATTATATTCAAAAGTAATAAACTTATGACAATCCATAGCTTTCCATTTTTGCACAACAAATTACTCTCTGCAATATATTGGTGTTCAGTTCAAAGTGAAGAGGACTGGAGCATACACAACTAAGCTAGTAAGATTCTTGTGAACAGTCTCATTAAAAAAAGAAAGAGAAGACATGGAAAATCTATATTACATCGAGTCAGATTATCTAGACACACTTCCACATCCAAATTTTATAATAAGATTGGCATCAGATAATTGTTCTCGATGCAGGACGAGAAAAGAAAAGGTTAAAAAATGGTCCAGTGCATGTCTCTCGCTAAATATATGTAGCCTAACCCACTTAAAGGGATTACCCAGGTCACAGAAGAGTAATCTTATCATAAGCCAAAGCTCACCTTCTATAGGAAAGAAAGAATTCATGAAATATTTAAAACATTAATAATACTCACAATAAAGGAAGAGGCAAGGAGACAAACTGAGCATATATCAGCAGCCAAAGAAAAGCTAATTCAATTCACTGATGTTCCATCCTCATCAAACATTTGCTTGTGCCGAATTATGACAACATGGCAATTCATCATATGTTTGTAATAACAAAATACACTTTCTGATATCCATCAAATCTAATAATCTCAATCTAAACTAGTACATTGATAAGTCAATCAACCACTAAAAACGAACATGTGACATGTGGGTTCAAGAAGAGCTTAACCATGAAGAGCAGCTATGAATTACCTATTCGATATACAATCTACATGATAAATCTAACAAACATAGTATTTGCCTAAGATCTGCCACTTGAACAAGTTCTAATTTCTAGAAAATGGTACAAGAATGGACTTAAACCAGGAGAATCTAGATAATGTGAATCACTATATGTGACGTTAATAGTTTATAAGAGACATTTTTAAAACAGTCTACTGAATTTAGACTGCGTAATAGATAGCACCAAAGGATAGAACTCACCTGAGTGGGAAAATAACGAATGACATTAGCTGTGTTCCCTCTCCAAAGTGATGCAACACCCTCATCTCTGATTGTTCGGCCAAAGCAATCACTAATCCCTTTGTAAGGTTCAGAAAGACGACCAGTTTTGATCATCTCATCCTGATTCTGTATCAGTAGTTTCACACGTTCAATTGGAGCAGCTGCAGTCTTAGAGACTGCAGCAGAAACTCCACCCATAAGGAAATCTATAGCAAAGCTTGTAAAACCTTTTTCAGCAGGAGCATTGGCAAAAACAGGCAACACAGATGACATAGTGGGGATACCACAGCTAGCATTGCAAGCCTGCATAGTTGATTTCTGAAAACCCCCACTGATATAGTTTCCTGATGTGAAGGAATTCCCATACAAAGACGGGCCATAGAAGCTGCGATTCCGAGCATGTAGATCCTGAGAAAAGCTAGTTCTAAGATGGAACTGGCCAGCAAACTTCTGGGCCACTGTCGGGTGCTTAACCTGATCCTCCATGGCTTCCTAAAAGGAAGACATGAAGCAATCTATGAGCTCAGCAGAACACTGCTTTTTATGCCACAAACACTAAATTTGTAACTTGTGAACAATAACTCTTTAGAATATTAGATTATCCACCTGATATAGACAGACAGAACAACCAAGAATTGCTAATGCTTGCCAGAACTAACATCTCAAAAAAAATATAAAATGAAAATTTCAACATTCCAAATCAACTATCTATTTGAAAGGTGAAAACTTTAAAAAGTGACTGCCACCCTATCGTTGTTATCCAATCAACTAATTAGAAGAATAAACTGGTCAAATAAAAACATTAGCTACGGCAGCCATTTTTGCAATCGGTTCACCAAATTAACTGCATATAGGGAGATGGAAAAGCGAGTTATTCAATTAGGATTACGTCTTTATATTTATTTATTTGTTTTTCTCCCATGGGATAGCTCCAATGACGACATGAGTCTGTGGATTTCTTATTGAGGGCATACTTTTTCTCGAGGATAATTACAGAAAATTATCTACGACCATAAAATATGTTTTTTGTTGTTTATTATCTGAATAAAGAGGTACAAAAATCAAGAACCCAGAAAATTTAGCTATCAAGTGATGTAACAACTTCGAAGTCGACCCTGTAGAGGGCAGTTGAACAACATAACATATTATAGTGATGTGCATAAAATACACAAAAGTGCTGCCCCGTGCATGACGCTCCCTCAAACATGGGATCTGGAGAGGATCAACGCGGGCTTAGCACAGAAAAACGAGAGATTGTTTACATGCTTCGTGCCACGGTCAAACAGTTGCAAAGTAGCAACCTTACCAGGTGGCAAGACTTAATCTATCCGAGATCTACAGGGAAAGAACAAATCCTTAACTGCATGTCATTAATCCATTTCTCTCAAGAAAGAGTTCGTATTTGCTAGAGAAACACTGGTTACACATAATACAATGTGAAGCTAATTAAGCTATCACAGGCAAGATGAAAAATTTCAGAATCATCGAAATAATCCATGAGGCTCGACGAGAATACCGGATACAAAAAGCTAACTAGAGATCAAATTTACGGACTAACTTCATTCGGTAAAGGCAAAGCTGGCAAAAGGTGGGGCCTTTCGCCAATCGGATAATCGATCAAGGTGCTAGGACTATCCTAAATACCAGATCTGAGAACTGAAAGTTTGATGGATCAAGCCTACCTTCTTCAGATCTGTAACCAGGACGCCAAACCGTGCACGAATAGATCAAAAACACGAAAACCAACAAGGTAAATGTTGCTGCTGTTCCCACCGATTCTTAAATAAAAGATCAGAAACCACGTTCATCGGCCGGAAAGAACGGAGAGAACACACATCTTCAGAGATGTAAGACCGGGAGAAAAACAAAAAGCAAATGCAACGCCATCCGAGAAGGCCGAAATTATTTGATTTAAGAAGGGAGAAAAAGTAAATATTGATGCGAGATTACGGATGTACCGATCTAGGGATGCGCGATCGATCTCTCTCCGCGATTGGTAGCACTCCACGCCTCAGCTTGGAAGAGGGAGAGAAAGGAGCCAGTGATGGGTGCGAGAGGAGCGAGAGGGGCCGTATTTATGCGGGTCGAGCACCCAATGGTTGACTTGACCTAATGTGATTAGGGAGGTTCTCTTATGGACGTCACCATGAATTGTTCGTAGGCGGAACGCATCATACACCGTTCGTATCTGCTGATCGATGGTCTTTACTGTCAGATTTGATACAACCTAAAGAATTTTATGCGGACTCTTGTTGGGATGGATGCCAACGTGGGGAGCGTCATTTTGTGCTATTTGAAGGTCGAGAGTCGCGGTATTTTATTCCTGCAGAACATGTTCCGGAGGTTTATGGTACGGCGACTAGAACATATTTACGTATGGAGATTTTGTTTATCTTAGAGCACTTGACTGAAATATGGAGATTTTGTTGTAATTTCCTAAAATAAATAAGATATTATTTAGTCGAAAAGAGAAAAGCATTCGTGTACGACAAATGAAACATGACCGAAATATGGTACACGCGAATCGAAAGGCACATATCATGGAAATACCATATCTATTGTACGTATGTATTTTTTAGATGGTGAAGCCGGTGGGAATAGGCTTAGATTATGGTGAGCAACGGAGGCGGAGAGTTCACATGACGACCACATACATGCACATGGAAAAGTGCTGGCGGATCGTATTCGGGCCGGTGATGAGCTGGCGATTAGAATACAACATCCGTAGGTTGACGGACAGCTCTGGAGTAGGGATCGGACGGCCTAGATCTCATCTCGTGGCGTTTGCCACCCTGTCTCTGTTTCTCTCACGTGCGGTCCTGTCTCGTCGGATACAACGCAGCAAACAGCTTAGCTGAGCGAGTAGTGAGTTTTCCTCTTAACAGTGGGGCCTACTAAGCCGGTTTATGATCCGGGCCGGATCTTAACCACTATATTAGCGGTTAACGGATGGGCCGGATAAGTCTGGGCTGACGTACATTGGTTTTGAGAGCTGAGATGAAGATATAACTCACATTTTATGGCCTGTATTATTACAATGTCAATTGCAAATATTCATATATATATTTATTGTTTCATATATAAAAATTGAACTAGATAAATCTTATTATATTTAGCGGGAAAAGATCACCCATGGGCTTCATTAAAGTAAATCATTGTTGGAAACAAGGAGGGCACTTAGCTGACCGAGCTACAAATGACCTATCATCTAAAATTACATATTTGTCCAATGTGAGGAGTTCGCTGATGCATGATGTCATATATATTTTAAAATTATTGACATAAGACATTTAACGATCATAACTTCTTTTAACAGCCATAATCCTATACATAATATATGCAGTCATAACCATAACTTCTTTAGCGGCCATAACCCTATATATAATATATGCATAATTAGAACGTAAAATTTTCATCGAAATAATTTAAAAATATTATATATAAATTAGAAAAAATAGTAAATTTATGAGTTTCTATACCTCATATCATATTATATACATACATTCTCATACCGTATATCATTGTAATATATACATGAACTCCAATACCGTACGTTATAATATATATACGTACACTCTCATACTGCATGTCATAATACATATGTGCATTTCTATACCGTATGTCATCATATATACATGTAGTTTTATACCACACACTATAACATATACATGCATTTGCATGTTATAATATATTTGTGCACTTTTACACTTCATAACATATACTTGTATTCCTATACCACATATCATAATTACTAGTTATATGTGCCCTATAAACTAATCATAGTATGTATGACACATTGTATAATCTTTTTTGTTGTTATTATTATTATTATGATATTTTCTTATTTTATATTATATGATTGATATATTGTGATATCTATCGATCTGTGCAACGGGAATTAGATCATGATAATAAGACTAATCTGCTTGTAAATACATATTCTAAATATTCTCTATCATAAGTTACTCGAGAGACATCAAGATAATCAGATAGACCAGTATACTATATTCTCATCTATATAATAGAAATAGTTGATCTTATAGTTGCTTGTGTAGGGATACTAGAGATTTAGTGCATTTGCTTATTGGATAATGAGTTCACTGCATGATCCGCTTATAGAATGCTAGATGGTTAATGATACCTCATTGTTAAACATCAGTTTTATGATTCCAATTATGTATCTTGTCCTTAGACTTAAGACACCAAGGATGCTCTGTATAAGTACTCTACTATTTGATACCTGACTTATAAGTTTGGAAGTTTCAGATTTAGCACAATTGGTCATCGGGAGTGGTAGCTAACCTTACAAGGGTAATTGGGTGTCAATAGAGGATCATCTACTCTCGGTATCATAAGAGAAATATCTCATGTGTTCTCGTTCAAGTAAATCCCTAGTCATGGTCATTCAGATTGAGAGAGAATGAGTTTTCCAAGAGAATCTAATTAGAGCAAGACTTGAGTAGATTCCGTATAGGCTTGACAACACTATGTTTGGTATATGATCTCAGGGATATTAGAATGATGGGGGAGTATAGATACACGATAATGAGGGTAGATAGGTCAAATGGATTAGATCTATCTGTATTATTTGGGGACTATGATATAGTGGCTTAATACGTTCGTAGTTGATGAGTTGAGTGAATTATCATGAGATAATAATTCACTGAATTAGAAGGAGTTCTGATATGTGCAACTCACGACCAGCTCGGTATTAGGCCTAAAGGGTCACATACATATGGTGGATGACACGACGAATAGAGGATTGAATATGTGATATCTAATAACTTTTTTTTATTAGATCTATTGGGTGAGACCCAATAAGAGCTTAAAGTGGATAATTGTATAGAGATCTAATTTCCATTAAGCCAGGGATAATTAGATGAAGATCTAGTATCCAATATGCTAGAGTGATTGGATGGAGATCCAATACCCATTAGGACAAGATCCATTAAGATTAAGTTGACAAAGACCTCTATAAATATGAGAGGGGCCAAAGGGTCATGGGCTAGATCTTTTTTTGACCATCTCCTCCTATTCTCCTCCCTCTCTCTCCTCCTCAACCAACAGCCCCTTGGTGGTGCGTGAGAACAGCAAAGACTAGGCTGGCCCCTTCTTTGTTTACTACTGCGAGGTGGTGTGCAAAAGCTGTGAGGATTTACACTGCAAAAGGAGGTGCATCGTTGCATCATCTGCATAAGGATCACCGTTAGAGAGGAGGACATCTAATCTCTTTCATCCACATACTTGGATCTGCCTTTTCAAGGATATACAATCTCCCCATAGGTGAGAACATCTCATGAATCTTATGTGATTTTTTGGTTTGTTGAGTTTGTCACTTCTAATCATCACACGATGTTCCTATATCATTTTTTGGAAAATTATTTTTTATATTCTGTTTTTTGCTGCACACGTAATGCCTTTCCACATTTTCCAAGAATAATAAATTTTTCACTTTTATACCAACATAAATATGGATGATGACTTATGAGTGTTTTATGTATATAAATTTTAGACATGTCATATTTATATTTTTCTTTTGGATAGAAGTTGTAATTATCTAAGTGTGTCAAAAACAAAACACTATGTAGAAGAGAAACCCTATTATTTTATTTAGTTAATTAACATATTTTAATTTTAAGATTGTCTACTTTTCATTGATAACAGTAATGGAAATTTAAAATGTAGCATCCTATTTTAGTCATGCATGTAGGGGATAGGCGAAATTAGGAATAGGGTATTACAAGTTATGATATCATAACTTAAGTAATGAGTCTTATAGAGTATTTGTATCTACAAAAGCATGAGACGCACTACTCAACTATCTTGTAAGTTTTAATAATTGAGTTATATTGATTTTTTTATTATTATTTGATGCTCTTATAATTAGTAGATAGGGTGTGAACAACTTGGAATTAATCAGAAAAATATAATGAGAACCCATAGTAGCTCTAGTAATATTCAAGAGGAGACTCCCGATGGTACAGAGGCATCCACATAAGGAAATCAAACTAATGTAATGATTAATAGGTTAACAGAGTTGGTGGAAAGAGAATATAGACAATTGGAACAATTATTGGCCCGAGAATAAGAGGCAATGCTGGTAGTAACTCGAGGACATGATGTTATAGAATCAGAGAGGTTTAAAAAGAATGATCTACCAATTTTTGAATGTGATACAAATCCACTAATGACTAAGGAGTAGATAAGAAATATTATAAGAATATTGGCATATTCAAGGATTTTTATTTGTGCCACTTATATATTACGAAAAGATGTTCGCCACTAGTGGGATACAAGAAGGGGATTATAGATATTGAATAAATAACCTACAAAAAATTCAAGAGATCTTTTACCAAAAGTATACAGTGTAGCTCATTGATTAGCCAAAATGATAGAATTTGTAAACATCAAACAAGAAGGCTAATCGACGATGGATTACATCTGAAAGTTTAAGGAATTATCTTGATTTGCATCTCACATGGTTAGCACTAATGCCTAGTGGATCAATTTCTACAAGAACTCAAAGTAGAAATTTATTGAGATATGAAGATGATAATGAATGTCCCAGATATTTCTATATTCCCTAATAGCGGAAAAAGGCGTGGAGGCAAAGGAAGCCGAGCAAAGATTTTTTCAAGCCCAACAAATACATCACAACCATGATATGCCAAAGAAGGATATTATTTTTTATAACAACGTAAGTATATGCTATAATATGCAGTGTGGGAGTGTACGTATATATGATGATATGCAATGTTGGAGTACACGTATATATTATGATGTACGGTGTGAAAATATGTATGTATATATATATATATATATATATATATATATATATATATATATATATATATATATATATATATATATATATATAATGACGTATGGTGTGGGAGTGCATGTATATATTAAGATGACGTGTAGTATGGAAGTGTATGTATATGTTATGACATAGAGATAGAAGTTCATGAATTTACTATATTTCCTATATATCTAAGCCTTTTAAATTATTTTGACATAGAATTTTATGTTCTTATTTTGCATATATTATGTCTAAGATTATACTTGCTAAAGAAATCATAGTCATTAAATATCTTATGTTAATGATTTATATTGTATATATGACATAATGGATACTCACCTGAATAAAGATATAAAGACTTATACTTACTAAGTGATTATTTACCATAGACCTTATTTTATAGGTAAAGATACTAAAACCTCACTCAAGTGATTAGGTAGGAAAATAAGCATATGCAAACCCAAGTCAACGTAGATATAGATGACCACTTGTGGGTATTTTATGTATATAAATTTTAGACATATTATGTTTATATTTTTCTTTGGATAGAATCTATAATTATATACAAGTATCAAAAATACTAAGTATAAGAAAAACTCTATTTTGTTTAATAAATTAGCATATTTTAATTTTAAAATTATCTAATTTTTATTGTATTTTTATTATAGAAATAATAAAAAATTAAAATATGATATTCTAAATGTGACATCCTACTTTAATCATGCATAGATGAATGATAGTAAGAGGGCATACAGAGTATGAGTATATATAGAGTATGAATGATAATAAGAGTTGGGAGTTACATTGCTGATGGTGGTGTTGCCTAAAGGGCTAAGTGTCCAAATCTAAGAATCATCATTAGGATGATGAGGGATGTGAAGAGTTAGGCTTGAGGGGCAATTGGAACATTAACTGGAGAGCATTGAAATATAAAATAATAGCTATCCATGTCATTTATCCTAATAAAGGTGGGCCATCTGTCAAAAGATATGTTGTCTAGCTATGGTTCATCCCATATCTTAGTGCTTGAACCATCACTAATGAGTTTATGAAATCCCATGGGTGAAGGTGGTTGTATTCGGAAATAAAAGGTTTGACCCAAAGTTGATTGGCTTGATTGAGAATGTGAATGATTTATTTAGCACATGTAGTCCTTTTTGACATAAACCAAAATGCATACACCAAAACCGCCCTAATCTTTGGGGAGAGTGATGTTCTCCAAACTAATTAAGTTTATTTTGTGGCGCTGTTGATTGCCATCCCAAAAAAATGTCTCTAGAAAACTTAGAAAAATGAGCCAAGAGATTGTCGAAAACCTATAAACTAAGAATTATATGAGTGAAAAGAGAATTAATAATTAAGTTGATAAGGAACAGCTTGTCAGCTTGCGAGAGAAAGCTTTTATGCCATCCTTGGATCTTGATCGGTCAGCTGCTCTCTTTTATACACAAAGTGTTGCTAATTTGGTGTTTGACAATAATATCACAGAAAAAAAGTAAATATTAGAATTTTATTGATTGACCTTCAAAAAGATTAGGTAAGACTTTCGTACCTCTAATGTTGAAATGAGTGATCTATTTATTAGTTTATGACTTTGAATATAAGGACAAGACTTATTGCATGATGATAAATAGATAATGAGAAAATAGATCTCTCTCTCTATCTTGAGCATTTGGGAACTAATGAAAAGTTTTACCATTAATGAGACACGTAAAAGATGACGAGGAAACACAAGTATGGTGATGCTTTACACGTAAAAGATGAGGAGGAAACACAAATATCTGATGAATCATCATACAAGATCGATGCTTTACACACAATTCACGATGTTCGAGTTCTTCCACGTCGGGTGGTGATGCTGCTGGGTTGGGTTGAATTATAGGCATATACAAGCCCTAAATAAACGTGTCCCTTTGACATCCATCAGTAAGCCTGACCTATGAAACAACCTTGGATTCCAGTCGTCTTCGTCAGACCAAAGATCATCAATTTACCAACAAAGACGCCTTGTTTCTTGGAACAGTTTGTCTCACTAGCTTCACAGAGAGAGAGAGAGAGAGAGAGAGAGAGAGAGAGAGAGGGACTTTTAAATTATTTGTTCTGTCATAGGCATGAAAGGCAGATCTCGGCATCAGTTGTGCGCTGCCCATGGAGAGTAATAGCTGCTAAAAGTTACTGTCCATGCGCGGGCGTTGGCTTCCTTGCTTGTCGACCATGGCCTGCATCAAAGCAAGATGACCGAAAACAAACAAAGGCGAAGTCAGCAAGACACAAGCCAGCTGCAAAAGGAATCTAGATTTATGGTCCGCAACTTGTCCTTATCTAAACATTATTAGATGAAGAGGTGAGAGATACTTTTGTTGCTTTTCGTTCAGATTTATGTGAAACCGTGTGACATGAACTTTATCTGCAAGAGTAAATGCAATCTATATACACATATATCCACCGGGCTCGACTTCAAGCTCTGAGTAGTTCCATCACAAGATGGTCCTTTTCAGAAATCTGCAGAGCATACAGCATCAGATGAGTGTGGCTGTATACCGAGTTCCATGGGTGACGCCGAGCCGATGGCTTGTTCTTTGCCTGTCAACAGCAAGGTGATGAAGTATATGAATCATTCGTGAGCTGTCATGGGACTCCAAAGGAATAAATGGCTGTAAGCAGACAGCGAGTTGGCAGCAGCAGCAACGCTAGGGTTTGGCAATGAAGGCTCCCTTACTGTGTAGTGTTTATTCCCTTTCAGTTTGTACTGCAAGCACAGTCTTTTTTCTTTTTCTTATATGTGGTGTACTATAAATTAGGACAGCCTCGAACGTATCAAAAAGAGAAACGTCAATGTTCTTGTTCATGTCTGGAGAACAGACTGTCCAATTTCTGCTTCTCCCGATGAGAAGAAGAAGAAGAAGAAGAAGAAGAAAGAAAGTCGGGCAGAGAATGTTTTCTATTTTTTGTGGTGGTAAAAGTGAGTCACTGGTAAATCTGCATACCGTGAATATATGTAAATTAAATTCTGCTGGTGATTAGAGTTTTTAGATGCTTTTCGTGGCTCATAAGCTGACGGGTGACTAGTCGGAGAGAAAAGAACAAGTCGATAGACGAACAACTATGTTAGGCAACTTGAAAAGATGCCTATCTGAACAAACAACAGCTTCAGAATTATATATGGACCACATGTAGCAAACTACTATGTTTTGAAGTAACAATTGAGATGACCACATTCCACTAATGGTTTCTTCATCTCCTGGGAAATCAGAGAACGTCCACATGAACATTCTATGTATTCTGCAATATATATACATATATATATATATATATACATATATATATATATATATATACATATATATATATATATATATATAAATATATACATATATATATATATATAAATATATATATATATATATATACATATATATATATATAGATACATATATATACATACATATATATATATATACATATATATATATACATATATATATATATATATTATGATACAAGAAAATTCCTAACAAATAGTCATAAAACCTGAAGCAAATCAACTTCCAGCAAATTCCTCAGCAAAAATTCTGCTCAAAAATGATAAAGATCCTTCTTATTCTCTCTCTCTCTCTCTCTCTCTCTCTCTCTCTTGATTTTATCCAAAGTGCATATATCCTAGCTTACTGGACAAAGGTATATAAACTCATGCAGAGGGTGGATGGGAGTCATTATGGAACCCTTGTCCCCTGCAAGGCCATCACAAGGACACGAGAGAGTAAAGTCAACTCAGGAGGGATACTCGGGTGCCATTAAAGTCGTCCTATCGACAATTCTACATGGAGACTGCGACCTCTCTGCACTACAGTTGCATTCTTGTTCGGGCCGACCTTCTAAGAGTTGGATTGCATTGAATATTCATTGCTCTTGTTGAAATCCAAGTGATGCTTTTCACAACAAAGATGTGATCTAGGCAGGCATCAAATAAACCAGAAGATCTCCACAATAAGTGCAATGATCCACAAGCAGAAAAAGACATCACTTAAAGGAAACAAAAAATAAAAAAAGGACAAGACTGAAGAGCAGAAGAAGAAAGAGGCCGCCTTCTTCTTGCTCGTGGCTTTCACGACAAAACTCGTCGTGTAGAGATTGCAGTGAACACGACCTTGTTGCTTTGCAGAAAAAAAAGGGGGAGGGGAAGCTCTCACGAGTTTTTGCACCCGAAAAGGATGGATACCAAGAATGAACTGCACGCATGCGGATCCTGCAGATGCAAATCATTCTTCACGTCGGACTTCCTTGGCCGAAGTGGACAAGGGCGTGCATAAAGTCAAATTCGAGAACGATTTCTCGGTGTTCTTCAATGCATGAAATGATAAAGTTGATATTTACTTTCGAGATTTCTTTTTCCTTCTCTGATTTAAACACTTTACTTTCTTATTGATGAAACGAGGTGTTGACTGAACTCGTCAAGAATATAGTCAAACCTGGAGGCACTGATGCTGGCTGGTGCTTTGGAATTACCACAATGCGATGTGAGTAATGGTTCAGTAAGGCGCCTCATCAATCGTAGTTGCTTGGTTTGACCTGTAATTCTGGGTGGCTTAGTGGACAATGACTTGCGTTACAGATGGAAGGATTAGAAGAAGGGAGAGGGAGAACTTGTGGTCAAACACTCTATCGGTCCACAACTCTCAAAACACATGGGCACATCAGTCAGCGGTGGATCGATGTCTTCTCTCACCTTCCTCTTAAA